>NC_081551.1:1137702-1191495 GCF_901000735.1 Corylus avellana | reverse complement strand
CAAGTGCTGCAAGCAGATGATCCGAAATAGCTATTGCACTGGTGCCGCCGGAATAGAAGCTGCTGAGGCTGCAACAGATCTTATGAAGGCTAATATTGCTCGTAAGGAAGCTACTGAAGGTGTGTATAGTTTCAGTCTTCTTATTTTCGGGTCTTCCCATTTTTGTAATATTCTTATTGAAATAAAAAGCATCTTTGTGTTGGCTTTCAATTTTTTGTATTACTGCTTAAAGTTGACATTGTATTATGAACCTGAATACAGAGTATGAACCTGAATACAGAGTTGCCTCCGCCAGTGGAGGCCAAAAGGCTAGCTTCTTGGGGAACTGATGTCCCTGATGATCTGGTTTTGGATGACAAGTTACTTGCTGAGGCACTTAAAAAGGTGAGCTTTATTATATTAGTTGTCTTTCTTCTTGTTCTTAATATATCTACTTCTTTCATAATTTAATTCACATTAGGATTTTGCCATTAGAAGTGGTGTTTATAACTTCTCTAGGCTCAAGTTAAAACTTTGAGTTGGTTTTTTCAAGTAGTGGACTTCGATAACCAATTCGAAGCAATAGTAAGTTGCAGAGATATTTTGTTTATGCCATCTAAATTTGTTGCTAGATTAGTTAGTTGACATTGTTTTGCACATACATTATCATTAACTAAAATTCGTTTTGGTTTGGACAGGAGGATGAAAGGAGAAGAGAAGAGAAAGATGATAGAAAAAGGAAGTATAACGTCAGATATAATGACGAGGTAGGATTTTTTAAAAGTGTAGATTTTTATTTTTTATTTTTTGGGGGAAAAAAAAGGTAGATTACTAGATTGTGTGTGGCTTTCTTGTGGAATTTCTCACCATCATTTTGATTGACTGTAGGTTACCCTGGAAGATATGGAAGCTTACAGGATGAAGAAGGTCCACCATGACGATCCGATGAGGGATTTCTTAAATTAAGACATAGTTTGTTTCGTAGAATGGAATAGCTATTTTTACTCCTTGTAACATTGAATATGTATTTTTTTTTTGTTTGGTACAGTGTAATGCACGGGTGAATGAAATCATATTGTAATCAAATTTCTTAAACACCTTTATAATACAAACATAATTTACATTCTTAAAGTATATTTTTTATTTATTTTTAGGTTAAACTTTTTACTCTATTGTGGTTTAATAATTTTATTTTTTATTTTTTCAGTTTTATTTTGTATCATAAATGGTATTTAAGGGAGCCAAACTACTCCAACTTTCAAAATGGGAGTGCCGAACAACTCAAGGCCAAACCGGGGTGGTTGAGTCACCCTTAACAGCGATGGTTTAGATTATCTCCTTTTTGCAAGTTGAGACCAAAAAAGAGTTATAGACTACACTTTTAACCTTTTTTTTGGGTAAGAATTAACCTTTTTTCTTAAACATAAACATAACTATAACTTCCTCCAGTTTTCTACAATTCTTAACCATCGCCACACTAAAACTCGGCGGTGGAGAGTCTCGTGAGGGTAAGTTGGTCATTTAAATGAAAATTGGAGCTTGCCCAGATCGGAAACAGATGGGTTTGGTTGGGTAATCACATTCTTGGGTCGCCACGCTTAAGCCCATGTTTTAACGGGCCTACTTCTTCAGGCAAATTAGCAAAATGTGAAATGGGTTGGATCATCACATAGCGGCGGGGACCTTATTTTTTTTCTTTTTTCTTTTTTCTTTTTTCTTACAGCATAGACTGCATAGTGTTTTTGGAGGTGAATTGTGATTTGAAATGCAAAATTGTGATTTTATCAAATAGGTTGGTACTGGATTGGGCTTTAGTCCAATGGGCCACATATAGTCTTTTTTAGATGTTTTCTTAAACGGAGAGTTAGACTATTTGATGTCATACATTTTTAAGAGTTATATAATCTTTTTTATACAATATTTGTTTGGAGGTGGTCATAGATAGCGTTTCCTAATTTTTTGGCCAAAAAATGATACATAGTTGTGTAGTAATTGTCTAATACACGACCCTTAATTATCAAACACTTAACATATTTTCAGGTTCATAATATATACAAAGTCGACTTTAAGACTGAAACTAATTAATAGACACCTTTAGTTACGAGCAATATATATAAATTAGCCTTCATATAAAATATGGCTGCTGCAACATATCTTATATGTGTGTTCCGTATGTATAAGATATATGTGAGATGTGTGTGTTCCACTGTTCCGTAGTGGTGATACCGTCATGTGAGATGTGTGTAGGGTTGGTGCCTGGTGGTCATGCCGTCATGTGAGATGTGTGTTCCGTAGTCATGTATATATATAAGAGCATATCCAAACAACTGCTTCCATCTATAACCTCTGCCGGATGGAGGACGGCGATGAATGGCGAAGAAAAAAGAGAACTACCGATGTACGAATCTACTCCAGAATTCACAAGGTTCATACCAGCTTTGCACATCTTGTCCTATTGCATTACCATATATAATTATTTCCCCAACCCCTAACCGACTGGAATCCACAAGTTGAATTTAAGGGAGTCTCGTTTCATTTTACATGAGCAATTCCTGCAACTTACTATGTCACTGATCTTGTACCTGCTTTGTCAATCTTGTACCTACTTTATCAATCTCATTGCCAATAATTTAGATGGAAAAAATAATTTTTACATTTCATATTATTGAGCACCAAAAAATCTAATTTCTCTAAAATTTTCTTAGCCCTTTTTATACTTTTAGTTTCCATTTAGTTTTTAGTTTTTTTTTTTTTTTTTTTTTTTTTTGTTCAATGTTTTGGTTCTCTATTGGACGTTTTAGTATCTAAAATAAGTTGCTATTCAACATTGTGTGGATTTTAGTTTGATGGTTCAGTTTATTATTATTATTATTATTATTTTGGCTTATACATTGCTTCTATCAATTTGCAGAATCGACTAAAGTACGGCTTGTGATTCTTTCAAATTGGAATGGGAGGTTTTGGGAAGAAGTTTGAGATATAAGATGAAGAAAGTCCATAATGACGATCTATCACCACGGTGCCAAATGAAGAAATTCTTGTAGGCTAAATTAAAGTCAGACAATACGGCCGGGTAAGGAAGGGCTTGTTTCACTGGCTTCATCCAATTCAATTCGCTTCCGATATGAAAGATATGGAAGCCTACAAGATGAAGAAGGTCGACCATGACTTCCAAATTCTTAACCATTGCCACGCTAAATTCAGTGGAGAATTTGGGGACCATCGGACCCATGCGCATGCAGGGCTGCATGTGGATTACTACTACCTACGAATTTTCAAGCCTTATTTTATCCATTTTTCTCTCTAATCACCATTAAATTATAACTCCTTACACTTACGCTACCTCTTCCTCCGCACAAAGAATTTGGTGTCCCAATTTTATTCTTGTTTGTTCCTTTGGTAAAAAAAAAAAAAAAAAAAAAAATTTGTTGCCAAAATGTGCCATTAAATTGTTTATATACTTTCAAATTATAAAGTGAGATAATTAATTATATGAATTTTGTGGGAAAAAAAAAAAAAAAAACATACAGCTATAATTTGCAAAAGTGAGATGTCGCAAGGCATAACATCAAAAATATGTGAGGCTATCAATAATCGGTTTGAAAGCGTCAATGTTATTTATTTAGAAACTTTGTACACAATAATTATCCTTAAAAGATTTTAATAACTTTTTGAGGATGTTAGTTTATCTGACTTGATAGTTCATACCTTACTGCTTAAAGTGATTGGTTGGGATCTTGGATTTTTTATTTATTTATATTTATTTTTTATTATATTATGGCTAATAACAATTAATTACACTCGCCAGTCGAGTATACAAATAAAAGTATTATTTCTTTATAATATTTCCATTTCTAGCGGTTCCTGGATCTGCCCAAGGTCAAACTGTAGCTCAACGCCCCGGCCTAAATTTGGGCCCAGATAGGTCCAAACGCTTCCTAGCTTACTTATGCTGAGCAAAATCAGACAAAAATAAAATAAAATAAAATTTAGATGACATGATATTATAAACGATGTTAAACATATAAAACATACTATATAACTTCCTCCAGTTTTCTACAATTCTTAACCATCGCCATGCTAAAATCGGCGGTGGACTGGAGAGTCTCGTGAGGGTAGGTTGGTCATTTAAATGAAAATTGGAGCTTACCTGGATTGGAAACGGATGGGTTTGGTTGGGTAATCACATTCTTGGGTCGCCACGTTTAAGCCCATGTTTTAACGGGCCTACTTCTTCAGGCAAATTAGCAAAATGTGAAATGGGTTTGGTTGGGTCCTCACATAGCGGCGGGGACCTTATTTTTTTCTTTTTTCTTACGGCATGGTGTTTTGTGGAGGTGAATTGTGATTTGATATGCGAAATTGTGATTTTATCAATTGGGTTGGTACTGGATTTGGCTTTAGTCCAATGGGCCACATATAGTCTTTTTGAGATGTTTTTTTAACGGAGAGTTCGACTATTTGATGTCATACATTTTTAAGAGTTATATAATCCTTTTTATACAACATTTGTTTGGAGGTGGTCTTAGATAGCGATTCCTAATTTTTTGGCCAAAAAATGATACATAGTTGTGTAGTAATTGTCTAATACACAGCCCTTAATTATTTATTCCAGGTGTCAACTAGACACCTTAAAAAGAGATGTCATGAGAAGCACATGAGGTATAGCTTTAACACTTAGCATGTAACTTGTTATCAAAAGCTAAATCATCAAGGATATTGGTTCCCCAAGTTACCTAGCAAGCCTTCATAAGAACTATTGCAGCCTCAATTACTTCTATTACTTTGAAGATAGAGAATATAAAAATACATATAATGGGCCTGCATTCACATACTTCGGCCTTGTTTGTTAAACTACATCACATTCTCCCACACTATTCATCTCATTTTTCAAAAAAATTAACATCAAAATATTTTCAATTTTTATATCACATCATTCACTTTTTATTTCTCATCATTTATTTTTTACTACTATTTAAATAAAAAAAATCATTACAAAATAAAACTTTCCACTTTTCAATACAACTTTTTCACTTTTCTATAGTAATTAATACACTCATTTTTTTCTTCACCAATCGTGAAGAGTGCATTGTATATTTACCAAACAAGGCCTTGTTTGCTGGTTTTGCTTGTTTGTAGGAAACTTCCCACTTTCAGGTTCCTTATTTGTGTGTACATGCTTGGGTTGTTTCGGATTTTAATTTTTTATTTAAAATTTAGACAAAGGTTTTTATTGTTGGAAATTTGGGGATTTCACTAGTGTTTTCTCGCTATTGCCATGGTTTTCAAAAAGAATCTTTATTGAAAGTATGTGAATGCGTGTAGGCCCATTTATATATATTTTGTAAACCATTATTGTCCATCTTCGAAGTAATAGAAGTAGTTTTTTTTTTTTTTTTTTGGTAAGAATATAGAAGTAGTTGAGTTTGCAACAGATCTGATGATTTAGCTTTTGATAATAAGTTACTTGCTAAGAGCATTTATAATGGAGGAGTCAATTTTTTATGCAAAATGGTTCTTCAAAATTCACTTTTACTTAATTTAGCTAATTAATTTTTAAATATCTCTGCATTCAATTAGCTATATTTCTATCTATTCCATTAAAATATTATTTTTTTTACTCTTTATTGGGAAATAGTTTTGGGAAAAGTTATTGAAAAAAAAAAAAAAGAGAAAACAGATGAGAGAAACAATAAAAAAATAAAATGCTCAATTGAAAAGTGTTGCTACATTTGGCTAATCCAATGTAGGGGTTTTTTACAAATCTGATTAGCCATTTTAAGTAAAAGTAACATTTGACTTTTTCATTGTGAATGCTCTAAGTGTTAAAGCTATACCTGCTTTTCATGACATCTCATTGGCTTAGAGATGATTATGTTCTATTATATAAGCCTATAAACTCAATTAGCCTCTAATGTACCCAAAAAGATTTAATATCTTAAGTCGTAGTCCATTTGTAATGTGAAGTTGACAATTTACTTTCAAGTCGGGCTGATTCGGCTTGTCAAAGGATTAGATTAAGGTGAATCTATGACAACCCAACTAATTTAAATAGAGCATAAATCTACCTGAGATATTTACATTCATGAGTGAATTGAAAGATGGGCACTCTCCAAATGCAAAATAAGGGGAAAGACAATCAGAGTAATACCGGCTCTTAGGTTGGTGGGAGAGCCTCCAATTGTTGAATCGGATTGTTGATACACTAATTATGCACATCAAACTTCTAATGTCAAGAGACTTGCAAGAAAGCTAAAGATTAGAATAGCCCGCCAACGATGATGGTAGAACCACCTCCGATTGATGCTTAAGTTAGCGAAAATGATCTTAAGCAAAAGAGTATGCGTACAAGCATAACGAATGTAAGAGAATTAGTTAAAATGTACCTATGCCACAATTTTCTTCATTTTTTGTAATAAGCTGAGTAAGACAGATGCCACCAGAAGCAAAATCATCTATTAAAAACAGTGATTTTATTATCCTTTTGTCCCATGGTCCGTGGACCTACTTCCCTTACTGAACAGGTTCCAAAAAGAAGGTTATTTAAGACTTTGGTTGGCTATCCTTAGAGAAGAGGCCACAATAATCTACTTTTTTTTCTTTTCTTTTTTTTTTCACATTCTCAATTGACAAGTTATTAATGGGGCGGATCTCGTTTTCATTTCGGGCTAGCAAAGGGGAGTGTTCCTATATATATATATATATTGTGATTTTTCATACACAATATTTTTAAGGAAATTATTTTTAAAAAAAATGCTTTTAGCGAAAACTATTTTCCAACAGAAACTATTTTTCTTCGAAACAAATATAGCCTGTGCCTCGGTGAAAGATTAGAGGAAAACTGATTTGATTACATGACCAAAACAGAGGAATATCATCTTATTTTATAACCAAGGCTTTACAGAGAAAACGAGAGAGCAAAGCATACAAAGAGAAAGTGCATATGCCTATGTACAAAAGCAGTCTAAAATGTACAATAGAAACAAGACTAAGAAAGGAAAAGATGGACTTCTGATAGACAAGTTAGCAAGCCTTTAGCCCTCCACTGACGAAGGAAACTCTGTTTTCAGGTTCATAATACAAAGTCAACTTTAAGCATGCAGTAAATATAATAAAATTGAAAACCTACGTACACAAAGATGCTTTTTATTTCAATAAGAATATTACAAAAATGGGAAGACCCGAAAATAAAAAGACGTAAACTAATAGAATTAGCCTTCATATAAGATATATGTTGGCAGCCTCAGCAGCTTCTATGCCGGCGGCACCAGTGCAATAGCTATTTTGGATCATCTGCTTGCAGCACTTGTAGCCCCACTGATGATCCTTCCACCACGAACCCCAGACACATGTGTGGTTGTTAAGGTAAACATCTTCTTCGTATTTGCTTCTTGGAAGTGCCTTCTCCTGTAAATAGAATAAGGCAGACTGCTTAAGCAAACAAGAAAATAAAACCTCATGAAAGATTTGACTGTAATTTCTTCTGTAATGGTTGTAGTAATTGAGCATCTTACTGTCTTATGCACAAAATCAGAATTAAAAGAAATATTCATACCTGCCCCTTTATTATCCTTCCAGCACGATCATATTCAACTTGGCTTTCACTTTGTCCGAGTAGAAGCTCCATTGGAATTTCTTCTTCAGCAGCTGCATTGCCATACTTCTCCAAGATTGTGTCCTTCGTTTGAGAT
Organism: Corylus avellana; assembly: GCF_901000735.1. Lineage (NCBI taxonomy): Eukaryota > Viridiplantae > Streptophyta > Magnoliopsida > Fagales > Betulaceae > Corylus > Corylus avellana. The sequence continues at coordinate 1,183,825 of NC_081551.1, read as the reverse complement.
TTCAATTTCTCCTTGATGCCCTTATAGTTCTTATAAATCAACTCGGCTTGGGATGGAGCTGCTTGCATGTGAATATCTTGGCCCTTCTCAAATGCTTCCCAAGCATGGGTGTTAAGCTTCTCGAACTCCAAAGCTTCACCACTATTTCTATGTCGATTATCTCCCTATAATATAAAAATTAAACCAAAGTAAGTTCAATACAATATAAACCTACCTTAAGAAAATCATAATATATTATGTTATAATATTAATGAAATGATTAAATTCACCTAATCCCATTAGCTTTAAGCTTTTGGTAATTTGAGATCATAGAACTTACCCCATAGAACTTATCACTAGGATCTGCATCTGGCATAGGATCTTCACGCATGGACCGGGTTTTGGGATCATAATGTGCAGACTTGACATCAAGATCCAAAAGATATTTTGCTGTGTCCTCCCGAATACGCAAGTTCCTGCACAATGTATACTTAAGTAATGACATCCAACACACAAGTGAAGTGGGAACATATATATTAATTTGTACATAGTTGTATACAAGAGCATGCAGCAAACACAAGCACGAAGTCCGCACCTCACAGTTCCAGTGCTTCCGCCACCAGTTGTGCGTACACGCTTTTCAACCTTTGCAAAATTCATTTGTTTGCTCTCGTCAACCTTGGCTTCATCTACCCTTAGACCATCTTCTTCTTCTTCTTCATCATCCTCAAGTTTCTTAAGCTGTTGGCCTTTCTGGTATTTCCTTCGAGCTTCATCTCTTGCTTCATATCTCTCAATGACATGATAGGCATAGGAGGATGCATCATAGCCATTCCACCGGTCCCGTTTACCATCATAGTCAAGCTCAAATGTCTCAATCTTTTCATCAGGTGCAATGTGTTTGTTCGTCCGTTTTGCTCCCACTTTTCGGGGTCTTTCCATGCATGATTTTGTATCGTGTGTCATGGCCCCACAGCTGTTAAAAAAGCATTAATTTATCAATTATTACGCAATTAAAACTAATAACATAGCTAGGCTTCTTTTTGGCATTACCACGAACGGGAGAGAGGGGGAGAGATCACTCACTTTTCACAAGCACCCTTCCTGTATTTGTCAGCCTCGTAAATCTTCGCACCTCTGTCATACCATGATTTTGTGTAATTGGGATCTGATTTCCACTTCCTTTGATGCTTTAAACTCTGAAATTAAAGATGATGGAAAAAAAAATAATAAGAACAAGCTCTACATGCATGCTGGTCTGTATTGGAACACATCCTTATCCATAGCTTAGTTTGAATTCAAATAATCAAGATTACAATATTTGTACGTATTTACAATTATCTAATCTGTACTATTTGAATTCAAACTAAGCTATGGATAAGGATGTGTTCCAATAGTCTGGTCTAGACGACAAAGAAGAAGAAGAGATCGAAGAAATCTACTTACAGGTCTGTCAGCATTGAGATACCAAGGTGCAGATGACATAAACTGGGGAATATGAGGGTTGATCTCTTTTCCATCTTCGTCAACCTCAGCAGGCGCAAGCCCAGCTTTACGCGCATCTTCCAATTCGATTTGCTTCCGACGGTCGTCCCTAGACTTAAACGCAACTGCAAGCCCCATGCACCGTATAAGCTAAATAAATATTGGATTATTTAATATGTTTACGTTTTAGAAGATGAAAGAAAGCGAGTGAAAAAACCGCAAATCGGACCGGAAATTGACAAATTAGTGTTACAAACAACAACACGCATTCACATACGTGAAGCTGAAGCGATCGCCATCCCAGGAAGAAGACTTTGAAAACCACAGGGTAAGTATGTCGGTGCCGGTGCAGCGGATGAGTTTGTACGTCCAAGCGTTGGGTGAGTGATTCTCTGATTTTGATTTGATAATGAGTTACCTATTTATAGAATAGAAATACTTGTAAGCAAAGACTAACAGTAATTGTAAACTTAATTAAAGCAAATCTAATCTTTAATGATAGAATCTTAATAAAATAAAATATTTTACAAATAAAATTTTAGGAAAAACTTCAGAAAACTTCCCTGAACTTTCAGCTGTTTTGAGATATCTCTCTTGAATTTTCAAAACTCTCACTTAGGCCCACTGAATTTTAGTTTTCTTTCACTTTGAACCATTTTAACTTTTTATACTCATTTTACCCTCAACCAAAATTACATCATTACCTAACCCAAAACGACGTCGTTTTGAGCATAATAAAGTGGGGGGATCCAGTTGCACGTTTGAGGTGCCTAAAGCCCTCTTTTAGTAAGGGAGTGGCCAGGACCATATGGCCATGGGGATGTTGACCGCAGGATCGACTAAGAACTACTGGATTTCCTTTTTTTTTTTTTTTAAATATTTTATTTTGCTTTTCTTTTTTTTTTTTAAAAAAAAAAAAATTAATGCCTAAAACGATGTCGTTTTGGGCTGAGTAGGTGTTGTAGTTTTAGAACACAAAACAACGTAGTTTTGGAGAGGGTAAAATAGGTATAAAAAGTCAAATTGTTTGAATTTAACGTTAAAAGGGTTCAAAGTGAGAGAAAACCAAAGTTCAGGAGGCCTAAGTGAGAGTTTTAAAAATTCAGGAGATATGTCAAAACGGCTCGAAGTTCATGGGGCTTTCTAAAGTTTCCCCAATATAAAATTGACAATCAAAATTAAAAATAAATAAATAAATAAATAAAACAACTAAGTTGCCGGTTTTTTGGGGCCAGCAAGGGAGATGTTCCTGTACACACGCTACTCGGCGAACCAAACTTGTGGGTTGGGACTGGATTTGCCTTCAGTCCAATGGGCCTTTAGCTGGGTCCACTGGACCTTACTATATCTGAGTATTCCACATGCTTTTAAGATATTTTCAGGTGTAAAGTAGGCAGAGCCTTAATTGTTTATTTGACGTGTCAATTGGACAGCTAACTCCCGACAATGGAAAGAGAGCTTCCTAGATATTTCAGTGATGGATAATTGGGCTACTACTTTTCAAAACTAAATATCATCCAATTAATTGGTCTACAGTTTAATAATGACAGCTTCCAGCAAATTCCAACGACTTAATAGCTCTCCACAAAAATCTGTACATGCACCACTTTGATGTAATTGAAGTTATCGTTTTTCACGTCTAACCTTTTCATTTGCAGTTCAAAGTAGAAATCATTAATTGTCAAGATGTTGATTTACTAGTTTGTTGAATTTTATAATTTCATTAATAATCTACAAAAGTCTTCATGCGAGGACAAACCAATTGAGTGGATGTAGATCATGCAAATCGTTAGGGAAAATGCAAGGAATAAGCTATAACATTTAATTAAGAAGAGTTCATTAGCACCCTCCTCGCATAACATTTAATTGAGCGGATGCTATGGTTTGTATGGATCCCGAACGGGCACAATCGGCTACTCTATTACAGTGCAATAGGACAGTTGCTCAAATAATCTGATAATTGTGCCGGTATATATGTGAAGTCCGCCCCAACTCTCACATGAGGTGTATTGCATTAAATCTCGATTGGCAGGGATGGAGCCAGAAACTATTATGGGTAAGGGACAGGAGTTAAAAAAATAAATAAATAAATAAATACCGTATAATTAGTAATAAAAACAGTTTTGATAAACTTTTCTCTGTTTTAAAATTTAAAACATATTTCTCTTCAAAATTATTAATAAATATTTCAAAACACTTCTCACTTCTATATAATTTTTAAAATAATTATAAAAAGGTTTTCGGTTTTGGTAGATGAAATCAAGGTTCCATAACTTTTTCAGCTTGAGAATATATCCTGGAACACGTATGAAAGTTGATAACTCCAAATCTGATATGGGATCTATCATCTCTGCTTTCTATTATATGCTCTAAGTGGAGCCCGTGAATCAGAAAGGATGAGTCAGTATACCATACTATTGAAATTAAATTTTTGGAGAATCTTGGAATCCGACAAATATTTCCATTATTTGTCCTAATTAATTAAGTAGCCTTTAAAGGATGTGGCTAACCCTACTGTTTTATATATTAAAGAAGGAGAAGAACTATAGTGCTGCCATTAATCATTTGGTTTGAAAGGAGATAGAGAAAAAGAAAGAGTAAATGAGAAATAAACAATTTAACTCATTATTTTTACGTTGATATTATGTTAAATTATTATTTATCTAATTTTTTGCTTTCTTTTGTGCTATCGAGAGAAAGAAAAAACACATACACGTAGGAGGGAGATTAGACCAATGTGGGGATTATCTCTCACGGCCAGAAAATAATTCATGTTTAAGATTTAGTCTGTCTGGAGCAAATCTGTTTCATAATTAAAGTTGTATATGGGTTAGCGGAAGTTGATGTCATAGATAGAATTTAATTGTAAGAATTTTCCAATTGTATCTATGACTTTGTAATTTCATAACATTTGGCTATATTTTATCAAAGTTTTGTACTTTGTGCTGTAAGAACTGTTATGCCCGTGATCTTTTATCAATGAATTCTGAAAGATTTCCATTCAAATATATCTATATCCTTTATCTAAAAAATTTAAGTCGATCATTAAGAAAATATAATTTTAATCATTTAATCAATATTTTAACGACTACCATTCGAAAGTTGCATAAATGGAATTTGTTAGGACTATGGCGAGCAAATATTAATGCTTGATGTTGCAACATTTCTTAGTGCTTTGATAATGCAAGTATAAAGACTCTTTTTTTGACATGTTCACACAAGAGATAGAGAATTCGACCTAGTGACCTTCACTTTATGAGGTTTGATCCATTGCCGATTGAATTATCCATTTGAGGAAGCAAGTATGAAGACTTAAACATTAATGTTTCATTGAACATTTTAGATTATTTGTTAGTGTTTAGGTTGACCAGCTCTTTGACAAGTAAGTTTTTGTTTCCAATTTTGTGTGGTCTCCACTATAAATTATTCCGACAATTTGGACAATATTTGCACCTATGGATCAACAAATTGGACCGCAATGGTAATTCAAAGTGAATTTCCCACATGGAAATTAAAACAAATAGGAAAAAAAAAATTACAAACCAAAAGCTTTAATTATTTATAATTATATAGTTAAAAATCAGGTAATTCTGGTATTTCCCCAGCTCTTGTGAAAACGTTGAACCAAAAGTCCATGCTATCATGCATGTTTGAACCGTAGCCATTGACAGGCTCCATAGTCAATAGTGGAGAAAATGGAACTTGAAGATCATGTGGATCACCACCAACTGCTGAAAAGTCACTCACCACACCACCTGGACTTTCCGTCGACAACACTTCCGACCAGAAATCCTCGTCCACTTCCGGGAAGTTTCCTGGCGATTCGGCTTTCGGGCACGTGTCGTTGTCATTGTTGTCGTCACCTATTGTCACCGAGGACGACATGTCGCTTGAATACTCTTGTGGGGAGACTGGTCGTCTATGTTCCAGGCTGTCGGAGTTTGCTTGGCTTTTGGCCTCCTGATCGTAATATTTCGATCTTCTTTTGGTGGCTGCTTTTGGGCCGGCGGTGGCTTCTTCATGATGTTTGAGCCTCTTTTTCAGGTGGGTGTGCCATACATTTTTTATTTCATTGTCTGTGCGACCAGGTAATTTCGCTGCAATTGCCGACCATCTGAAAAGGGAAGATCAAAATTAGGATTTTGTTTGAGTTAATGTTAATTAACAATGTCATACATGTTAATTGTTCTGCAGAATTTAGAAGGCTAGCTTCAAAATTTGCCTTGAAGTGCTACATCTAGGTGGCAGTATATTTCTCATGAATGCCTAATAAAGGTGTCTTTTTTCTATTAGGACATCATGATCAAAATGTTGCAGCAAGGAATCTTTTCAGTCCCACATGTTTCATACACACACCAAGAAAATGCATGGAAAAAAGAAATTAAAAAAAAAAAAAAAAAAAAAAAAAACCCACTAAAAACAAGAACAAGAGGTCAATGCTTGGAACTATTTCAGAATAAAGCCTAAATCCTACAACTTTGAGGTGACAAAGTTTCTTCTCAGCATATTCATATTCAATCAGGTATATTCTGAAGAAACTTTCATAATATACCAAGATGAATCGATGATCGACCTATATATCCAAGAAAAAGAGTAGGCAAAAATAAAGAAGTGGCATGGGAATCTATCTTTATTGATCAATATACCAACCTGTTTCCTAACATTTCGTGTAAGTTTATGATGGTGTCCTCTTCTTCTCTGCTAAAATTTCCTCTTTTGATGTCTGGCCTCAGGTAATTTATCCACCGGAGCCTGCAGCTCTTTCCACACCTCAGTAGACCTGAAAAAGGGAAACCAAAAGACATATATAAATGATCTCTTCATATTAACTGAGAGAACCCCATGGTCGATCAATAGAATTAGATATTAATTTCAAGGCTCTATCTTCAATTACCAGCTTGTTTGGGGAGTGCTCGCCAATTGCCATGGCCATATTGTTGAATGTAACTGACCAGAATCTGATCTTCTTCAGAGGTCCAAGGACCTTTGTTCAACCCCATCTTCTCGCAGCATGGAGCTCTCACCATCTCTTCTATCAGTTTCTTAAGATCAGTTGGATAATATATCTTCTTTTTCTTTTTGTTGTTGTTGTTGTGATTTCTGGATATTGCTCGGTTTGTTGTTGTGCTCTCAAAGCTGAACATAATACGGAGGCCAATGAGGGGTATATATAGTGACAGAATAGCAGCAGGCGCTGCCACGAACAGTCAAAGAATTCAGTACATGTTGAATGTCAAAAAGCATACCCCGCCCACAATTTCTAGGAAATCTCATCTTTTTCTCTCTGTTTGTCTCTCTCTCTGTCCTTTGTGGAGTCAGGGCTGTACTGATGTGATTGGTTGGGTGGTCAAATGAAACGTGGGCTTATGCCAAAGAGAAGCATGAAAACAAACAAGTTCATGAACTTCGCATGCAAGTTGAGTTGTACTGTTCTTTTTTTTAGTCTTTTTTTTGGACCATTCATTAATAAAATTTCATTATAATAAAAGTCAAGTATTTATTTATTTATTTATTTTCCCTCTATCTACTCAGAATAAAAATGGAGATGGCGCCTACAAACTTAAAAAAGTAGTATCATGAGACAAAACTATATATAGATTACCATGATCAGACTGCTTTATTTATTTTGCATTTTGTCGGTAATCTTACACTCTCTCACCATGCTCAAGTGTTAATTCTTTATTCTTTATTATTGATTATACACCCGTTAGAGCACTCACAATGGTTTGCGATTTTTTTTTCTTCTATTCTACTAAACTGAATTCAAAATTTTCTCATACTATTTTTTTATTTACATTTTTTTTTCTTTCAAAAGTTGAAAAATATGGTCTTTTAGGAAAAGTACAATCCTTCTAAAAAAATAAAATTTAATTGATATAAATAAAAAGAAATAAATAATCGGATGTATGGTGTCTTTTAAAACTCATTAGCTAAACTAGATAAAATGAGTTTTGATTATCCATTTTGCATAAAAATATACACAAACCAATGTGAATGTTCTTAGTGTAAAAATGTTAAGTCTTATACAAGGGTGGCAATTTGTGTTAACGTTTCAGATTTTACTTGTATTGAAGTATGTGTATAAGACTATATATGTCAACTCTAATTATACTCATTTAATTAAATAAGACAAAATTTTTAATTCTAAGCTACTAATTTTGTGTCGGGTTTGCATGTCGTATAAAAAAATTTCAATTGTAATTCGCATGTCGGGTTCAGATATTGTATAAAATTAGTGAACTAGGTCAACTCTAATTCACTAATTTCGTGTTGGTTTTACGAGTCAATCGTGTCAAAAAATTTCAATTTTAATTCACTTGTCGGGTTCACATAACATAATGTCAAAGCATGCACAATAGACTTGGCATTGTTGACATAATAGTAAATAGATCTGCTGAGAAAAAACGCAAGATTAAAGTAAACAGATTTGGAACTGCTTTTACACTTACGAAAACTCTCGTCATATATGCTTCAAAGTTGAATGGAAAGCTGTCTATAAATAATAATAATAATAATAATAATAATAATAATAATAATAATTAATTAATTAATAACGAAAACTGTTGTCCACGTGAAATTAAATCATATCGTGGTAAGCTATATATGTATTGATGAAATATTTTTATCCGTTTGTCAAAATTTCTATTCTTATTATAGTATTCATAATTGCAAATATACATGCATGTATCCATACGTACGTACTTACGCTCACACATGCACATTCATAGATGCATGTACGTATCACATACATATGCGTAAATACTGCATCGGTGCATCCTTGCATACGTAAGATGGACGTCTTTTCCTCTTTAAAAAAATAATAATAATAACAAAACAAAAAGAAAAAAAGGATGGCTTTGCTTGTGGAGTCGGCGTTCTCTGGTGTATTTGGTAATTAATACTTTGAATTAGCATCAGCAAGTGAATTTATATATACATGGGGGTCAAAGAAAGAGGCTAGTGCCCTGGGTTGGCCAAGATATATATTATATAGTCTTGCTTTGATGCCTGCATTTATATGGTAGGTAAAAAAATATTTGTGTTTCCAATTAATTCAAAGATTTCGCTAAAGTGAAGTCCCGAGAAATCAACGATCATGTAGGATGAACGTCTTAAAGTCAAACACAAGTGACTTTGGTCGCTACTCTCCATTTTTTATTTTACTTGTTGCATTTCGCAGACTGTGATTTATCATTAATTCTATGATTAAATGTTTTTGAAAAATGCTTATTAGAGTATTATAATTTTCTTTACAAACTTATGCAATATATTTAATATTACATACACTATTACGTCAATATAAAAAAAAAAAAAAGAAAAGTCGTAATTTGCCTCACATCACTCGTATATTTTTATTTTTTATTTTGCTTCCGTGAAGTTCAATGATGAAACTTGGAAATCCCTTTCAAGCTGGTGTCATGTTTTAAGGGTTTTCTAGGGTGGAACATGATATTCTCATTATTCTGTATAGTTTTAATAGAATTTCAAAACATGACGTCAATTTGGAGCCTTGTAGGGACTCAGAAGTCGCCGATCTAATACAGGAATCTACTGGTGACGGCAGAAAGCTACAATTACACCCTAAGCAATGGCTCCAGCACCGTATAATTAATTCTACCAACATTTTGTAATCTTGCGAGATTTCAAATTTGTTAGGAGGAAGAATCTCGGTTTAGTTTTATTTTCAAAAGGGTCCATGCCTTAAACCATATATGTGTTTGATAATTAATTACCTAAGTTTCCACTACTGATGTCACTCTGGCTAAGACTATTCACACCTGACTCAATAATTTTTTTTTTATTTCTTTTTACCTAAAAAATCACGTTTATCTTTTTTGACTATCCATTTTTTTTCGAAGTACATGCATCAATCTCACTCTCTATTCTATTTAAATTTTTTTCTTTCTTTTCAAATGCACATATGTTCTAATTGCAAGGCGCTATGTGAAGCCGGCCTGGTTTTGTATATGGTCCGGTTCGCACCCGACTAATTAACGCCTCTTGTATTGTCTAGTGAAACGTCACTGAAATTCTATGGATGTAATCTTTAGTAATAAACTACACAGATCTTTGTGTTTGTGATTGTTTATTTTTTTGGTTCTTCTTAATTTTCAAATCTCACTGATTCAGAAAAATATAATAGATTTTCTTAGACAAAAGTCATATGCATGTATCTTATCAGGAGTGAAAAAAAATTAAAATCTACCTAGCTAGCTAGGATTCCACTTCACCTATCGATCTCACCATGGACAGAAAGTGCTGGCTAATTAAGTAGTCTAAACAAAATACAAGCAAAAGGAACAATATTATATGAGAGTCTTTTCCTTTAGAAGGAAAATAAAGGCAAGGGGTGATACGATTCTTGATTGAGCCATGGGATTAATTTCGCATCAATGATGTCACTAATTAGGAGAAAACTTGTACAACATTTTTTGTCGTATAGAATGGCTGCTTAACAGGGACGTCGGTCCATTTCCGAATGTAATTAGACGCAAGCATAATTGACATAACAAAAAGCCCCCAGAGAATATGGAAATATTCGAAGGAGAAAGCACTGAGCAGTAGCCCCAGAGATATTTGAGGGTTGGTCGAACAGAGGATTTTTTTTTTTTAAAAAAAAAAAAGGTGGAAAGGGGCGACCAGTGTAGTTTTCCCCCTTGGGCGTTACCATCGGGGTTCCCACCCGCTGTGGAATGTCCGGTTTGAGCCATAGCTACTGCCTGGGAAGGCGAGCCCGTCACCACAATACCACAAAGGTGTGAGCCAGTAGAGCCCCTTTAAAGTAGCATCTGGTTCACGCATCTACTACCGCAAACGGATTCAAACACGTGACCACTAGGATAAAAGGAATTCTTCTACCAACTCAACTACCACCCTTGTGGTAGAGGATTGAAGTTGAATAGTCTCGGAGATATTTACCAGATTTTTGGTACAAAACATAACGCTTTCAATCAACTTTTCGTATTAGTCCTTATTAAAAAAAAAAAAAAAAATTCAGTATATGTGCAATCATATCAATAAGACCGTCGACTAGAGTGGTCACAGTAAAAAATGTAATGCTTAAAATTATGTTTTTATCTAATAATAATGCAAATGTGGCAGACTAGCGCACTTGTACATAACCCTTAATTTATTCATTGTATAAAAAAAGTTCAAAGATTGATTGGGATTACTATGTTAGCCAAGGGCATTACCCACTTCTTGTAGTGGGGGGCAAATGTCCCCTCAATTTATTTATTTCAATTTTTTTAGTAAACTTATCTTAAATGCCGGGAAAAAAAGATATACTAGATTAGGTAGCGTGTTCGTATTTGATTTGACTAATACCTGGTGTTATAATACGGATGAAATTAAATTTAAGACTTTTCTGCTTTTATTTTACAAAAACACGCACAAACACATAAAGATAAACTATATGTATCTGTATGCTTATGTATTTATATAAGTTCTTCCCTCCACGCCAAAATTCATAGTGCCACCCTTAACATTAGCATTGTGGGATAGTTAATTATGAGATAAAAATGTAGTTTTTAACATAATTAAAAAAAAATTAAATTAAATTAAATTTTAAAAAAAAAATCTTTAAAATTTTTACTAGATTTAAGGTATTTTAGTAATAAGAACCATTTTGATTATGTTTAATCAATAAAATTCCAATGTTCTTCAGAGATATTTAGTTTAATTCGTGGGAACGTTTCCCATAAATGTTGCTGTAATTATTGACAGCTAGAACAAAACAGAATTAGTATTGTCATAGTTGGAATTATTGACAAGCCTTAAGACACGTGCAACAACTCAATTTCAAAAAGCTATTGGCCACTATGCTATATATATGCTGATTTCAGTATTTTGTTTACCAAAAAATAGAAAAAGTTAAAACTAATTTTTTTCCCGGTCAGTGCAATTGACGTGATTCATGGCCATTGGCCAGCTTTTTTGTTTGTTTGTTTTCTAAATTCGATTACAAGAATTTTCAAACTCCATTTGTAAAATTGACATGTGCTTTTTAAGAATATGAGAAATATATTATGTTAGCTATTAAAAAAATCATGTGTTTTAGCATTAAACGACACATAATAATTTTATAGGCTGAATCAACTCAATTGAAAGAAAAACTTTTTTATTCAAAAAAATAAACACTTTAAAATAGAAAATAGTTATATCGCCCGCATTTCCTTTAACCATTTGATAAAGGACACATCATCATTTTATAGACGGAGTTGAAAAAAAATTATACTAGCCCAATTTTTTTTTTTTAAAAAAAAAGACTTTGTCACATACATACGTCCTTCATCAATTAACACACGTAAAGCTTTTACACATAAAATTGAAACCCCAAAAGATCTAGCTCCATAAGTCTCTCTCTCTCTCTCTCTCTCTCTCTCTCTATATATATATATATATTATTGCTTCAAGTTTTGAAAATTCAAGAAAATTATGAACAATGACATTCACATTCTTCTTTTTAATAGTACTGATCAATTGAAGAACACCCACTCATATGGCTTTGATTGGTACTCCTCAAGACAAATGAAGTTAACTTGCCTTCAAAGAATCTACTTTTTTTACGACCAATGAGCAGACATAGGATGGCATCCCAATTTCTTTGTGAAATGAATTTAGACATGATATACTCTAATTACAAGCAACATCTTGACTGCTCTAAAACAACGAAGGAGCAAAATTTTGACTCTCTCTGCTAGAGGGTGTATGACTGCGCATGTGTGCTTCATTTTTCTATATATATATATATATATATATATATATATATATATATATATACACACGAAGCTTTTTGAAGAGAGTGGCCCAGATAGGTGTCTTTAGAGGACTTTTGTACCCTAGCCTCTTCGCCGCCTAAAAGCTATCTAGTCAATGTGTCCCCCTTCTAAGTCCCGACACTAAATATATATGGCCCCTCAAGAAAGAGAAAACTCTTCATTTTGCCTATGGACTCAAAATAATCTTCATACCATTCAATTCAAATTCAATTCTCAACATTTTTTCATTTTATATCACATTAATCATATTTTATTACTATTCAAATAAAAAATAATTAATACAAATCAAAATTTTTCACTTTTCTATATCAATTATTCTTACTTTTTTCACGCATCAATCAACTGTTGCTACAATTTCGGACCACTTTCTTTTTCCAGTCCATTGAAAAACATAGATGTTTTGGTAGGAGAAGAGAAAAAAGTTAAAAGTCTCTCTTTTTTTGGGGTGTTGATAGTTAAAAGTCTGCTTCAAGAGCACAAAAGTCTCTCTTTTGATCAAACTTGACAGTGCTTTGTCCTGATCAATTGCTACGTGCGACTTGAACGAATTTATGTCACTACACTTATATTTTTATATTTGTGAAAAATCTTTAGGGCTACAAAACACTTTTTTGCGCATGGGACCGTAAAGATTACATGGAGATTATCCCTTTTCTATATGAAAAGAATATGTTCAATGTTATCCTTTTCACATTCATATGTTATACGGGTTCATACTTAAATAAAACGTGTTTAAAAATAATTAAAAGTAAAGTCACTTAAAATACATCGTGTTAGCCGATATAATGAGTGTGAATCTAAAAAAGAATAGTATGTAGCATTATGTGCTTATAATTTTTCGTTAGGGTGTTTATTATGTGGGAGAATTATGATGAGAGCAAAGTGTTGGTAAAACTATGCAATATTAATTGGTGCTATTTTTCAACGGATGTAATAATGCAACACTTCAATGTGTTGTGTCTACCAAATATGAATAGACACTTCCTATGGAAAATCTATCATCTATGAAAGATTTTGGTGTATGAGGATACACGTTGCTGATCACCCAACACAAATCTTCACATCCGTCATCATTAATTTTGTTGAATTTGTTGGTTTATGGCTTTTTTGAAAAAAAGAATATTACCAAGGACAACTATGGCGTAATTGTGTCAATAGGGACTCAAAATTGAGTAATTTTACTTGTGAATTCATTTATCATACTTATTTCATATCGGTTGATGTAATATGTTTTAAATAATTTTTTATGTTAAATGTGTGCCAACCACTTAAAATACATCACATCAATTAATATGAAATGAATGCAATAAATCAATGTAAAAATTAACATTAATCCCCAAATATATATATTGACAAAGACGAAGACCACATCATTTGAAAGGACTTACAATTTACGGGATTGAAGAGGATTCTTAGATTGTCAGAGTAATCCAACAAAAAAAAAAAAACTCGATGATGGTGGACTGGTGGTGGTTAATAGATTATTTATTAAAAAAAGATAAAAATATAATTTTTAACATTATTCTTATTTAAAAAAAAATACTATATATGGTTTTGGTTTAAATTTCATAAATGAAAAAAATGAATATTTGTAATTTAATATACTTTTTTTTTTTTTTTTTGTAACAGTAATTTAATATCCTTGAATCAATGCCTTCGAAAGTCATAACAATATTAATTGCCTTTCTCGGTCTTACGGTGACGTGAAGGTTGTCCATCAATGTCTTTGAATGGAATTAATATTGTCAAGGCTATGAGATAATATAAATAATAATAAATAAGAATATGAGATAATAATAATATTATATATATAGTCAACACAATTAGGTTTTTTTGTTGTATATATATAATACGATGGAGGTAGAAAGGGAAGTGAGAACACGTACATGTTGCTCTTGCTGTCGATATTTACATAGAAATTAAAGCTTCGACAACTACGAATCAGACTGGCAGCCGAAACTTGACCGCTAGCTGGTATCTGGTGCACAATATTACGCAACTTTCGGTCTATCCAAATAAATTTGGAAAAATCATGTGACTCTTATATATTAATTAAGAAAATATTATATATTTTTCACGTATTAAAAAACACATAAATTTTTTATAAATGATAAATACTATATATTACACTCATATAAGTGCCCGTTAGTCGTTAAATCCATCATTATTAGAAAAAAAGAAAAGAAAATTTTAAAGATGGATGAATCCAACACTATAGAAGTTGATTGAATTGAATAGAAATTAATTTATGTGGTTATATTGTCAAAAAAAGGGATTAAATTAGGTCAGTTTGGAACAAAGTAGTGATCAAAGATAAATAAGATATTCCACCTTCCCATACCAACTTCAAGGAAAGACAACGACATGCACGTACGTGCAAGGATTTATTTATTTGTCGTTTTTTGTATTTTTCTTTAGCTTCTACCTACACGTTTTAAAATATCTCTAATTCGTGGTTTTGATCAGCAGCTTTCACTTGGTCTACATTGGCTTCTCACTTCTCTTTGGTAGTGGAAAAATTAAAAAAGATTGTTACATTTGAATAGACTGAGATGTAATCTTAGAATATTAATTAAATAAATATTTTTTTTATCAACTTAAATTTGTAAAATAATTTGTAATTTAATATAATATTAAAGTTAAGGTCTTAAATTTGAATTTTGACTTACATGTAAGGAAAATTGTTAAAATATATAATAAATAAATTTATTATTTCTTTTAGTTTAAATTTTTTTAGGTAAGTAATGATTTGATATGATATTAAAATAAAGGTCCTCAAATTTGAATCTTATTTCTATCATCCATCTTTCATTTCAATTAAATATTCTACATAAATTGACACATGTTATTGGGGGAAGGAGACGGAGCCGGCCCTAGAGAGAAAAAACCAGACTTGTGGAGAGGAGGAGCTCTTCTCATTTCCCCTCCCCTCTTCTTTCCTCCTCCTCCCCTTCTTGTTTTTTCCTTTTATTTGTTCAATTTTTTTTTTTTTTTTTTTTTTGGTTTTTTCAACCAATACAGTTCCTCCGATCATCCCTTTGCTTATGTTGCGATGCCTCTGTTCGCCCTCCACCGTGCTGCGCTGCTCTTCGCCTCCCCGGAATCGGTTGGGATTTAGATCTAATTTTTCAATTCTAGATCTAGTCTCTACAATTGGTTTCGATTAGCCACGCGTCGGCCCACAATGCTCCCTGGCTCCTCAGCTGCCCATCAGCGCAAAACAGCTCTATCTCGTCCACCACGCACCGGCTAATGCGCTTCACCTCCCTCGCCTCGGATGTTGTAGCTGTTTGCTAGTTTTTTTAATTTTTAATTTTTTTATTGTGTTTTTGTTTTTTTTTTTTTTTGAATAAAGATTTGACTTGTCCTTAAATATGCTTTCATGAGCGATCTTTAGAGTGAAGGTTTTTATCTTGGCTTTTGGGTCAACGAGAATTAATTTCGGTGTGAGGGTTTGCTTGGAGCAGATATGTTCTATAACCGAAGTTGGGATATGGGTTAGTGAATATTGAAGTCATAGATACGACTTGATTGTAAAATTTTTATATTTGTCTCTATAACATTAAAACCTCATAGCTTTGGCTATGATTTATTAAAGCTTTATGCTCTCCGATGTAAGAGCTTTATCGTCTTGATTTTTTTAATAAATGAATATGAAAGATTCTCCTACAAAATAATTAAATATTCTACATAAAAAAAAGTATTAAAATAATTTCTTGTCTATTTGGAATAAATAGTCGTTGCTTATTCAAATAGAATATGTCAAGCATGTATGAAGAAGAGTCACAAGAGTTACGTAATGAATGACATGTCCTCATAATTTTTTATTACTTATCTTTTGTTTTTCTTGGCAACTCTGCAATACTTCACTTTCTTTTGGATGTGGACAGGAAGGATCCAGCTTTGAGTTTTGGGGACAAAGGGCAAAAAATTTTTTTGGGAGGGACCGATTAATAAAAAATATCTTTTTTTTTTTTTTTTTTTTGGTCTTAATTTTTTTTTTCCTTATAATTTGGGAGGGGCCAAAGCCTCTACCGGTCCCCCCCTTAATCTGTCCCTAGATATGGAGATCTTGGATCCATCATTCATTTACATGTATCAAATAGGTTAGACTTACAGCAGGTTTGAGATTACGTTAAAAAGCTTAAAAAGTATTTTTAGTATTTAAAAAGTTATACCAAATAAAAGCTTGCATATTTGGTACAAATTTTCAAAAGTACTTCTTTAACCTTTTTTACTTTAAAAATGCCGAAAACACATTTTCGACAAAAAAATTAAGCAAGCTTTCGCGCCCAAAAGTGCTTTTTGATTTAAAAGTTTTATTTCTCAAACACAATTCCAAACATACTCTTACAATTTTTTTACAACCTGTTGTTAATTAATACGTGTCAGTATATGATTAAAAGGTGTTAAAAAATTTTAGTGGTTGACATGTCTTTAATCACATGCGGACACTTGTCAATAAACAACAAATTGTAAGAGAGTGTAAGTATAACATTATCCAGCTTCCTTGCCTTGTTTAGGCACAACCCAGCTTCCTTAGCTGATTAATTAATCAATACTTTAGAATTAACAACCCCTAGGAAAAAAAAAATTAACAACCCCCTCCCCCAACTACTAAAAAAAAAAAGGGAGATAATCATATTCTACATGAATTCATAAGAGGACACATTAAACTGAATCAGCAGCCTATATTTAAAATGAAATTATCGTTATGACTATAATTATAAAATTTTGGTATGAAAGAGACAGCTAGCCATCTTGTTGTAAAGTTATTGTACGTATGTTGGTGATGGAATATGCTCCTTCGATTGAAGACAAATTAGGCAATTAATATATACAGGTGAAAATAATAGTTTTCAACAAAAGCTAGCTGTGAATTCGAATAATATTTAGTCAAGACCGAATTGAATGCAATTAATCAATGTCATTCTAACAAGATTAATTTGACTGTGAACTTGGGCCTCAGAAAAAAAAAAAAAATTATATATAGAATACGAGTGATGCTGACATATCACACAAACATTTAACAAATATTTCACAAATTGGCGTGCATGGCAAGGTATGGTAGCCATATATATATGTGATTTTTTTGTTTATTTTTTATTTTAGCGAAGGTTGATCCAAGGGCTACTAGACCTTTTTATACTAACTTTGTGGAATATTTGTGAGCTATTTATGCAGTATATTGATTACTCATAAAATATTGAGAGTCAGCACAAAAAGCAATTAAATAATGTCACATTTCTAACAAGATTATTTTAAAAATACACTAGCTAGGTTTCTACAAATTAATCTTTAAAAATAATGTGTCCTTTAAACTATATATATATATATATATATATATATATATAGTTTAAATATATATATACTTCTCACGTGTTACGTACATGTCACTTTTAAAAGCGGGTTTAATTTGGAAGAATTTTATGGAGAAAATTGAGAGTCTAAGATTATACGTTTGCTCTACCTGTGAAAGAATCCAAATTAATTATTTATATATTTCTCACGTGTTACGTACATGTCACTTTTAAAATTGGGTTTGATTTGGAAGAATTTTATGGAGAAAATTGAGAGTCTAAGATTATACGTTTGCTCTACCTGTGAAAGAAGCCAAATTAATGAGACCAACTTGCAATAAAGAAAAAGAAAGATAGTATTCGAGGAAGTTCCTACGAAACATCATGAAAGAATTTTAAATTTAATGCATGACATGGAGATTAGAGTTGGTCATTTTAATCTATATTTTTACATTTAATTTAATTTAACACATGATAAACTAACTTAATTATTAGCAATTGGTATAAATGTATTTGGTGTTTATCATAATAAATATATTTAAGTATTACTATTTTATACATTATCTTAACATGTGAAGATGTTGTTCTTTTAATCATTGTACTTTTCAACAATAATGTTAAAAACTATTTCAACGGGTTTTGTCATTATATATATCTCCAAAGTAAGTTAGTAACATGAAATATAAGAGATTAAAGCCCCAAATGTATAATCCACGCACAAAACTACAAACTTTTTATAGCTATGGAGTTATCAAATTAATTAGCTTTTAATAACACAAAAAGGCTCCACAATAACTATCTTTTTAAATTTCAGATTTTTATAAGGACAGAAATTTCTTCCAAATCGGTCTGGAAGAAATATTATTATTCTCAAAGCCATGTAAAATAGTGTCATGTGTTTGTAAACATTTGGAAGGCACATTAAATTTAGTCTAAATTAGTAAACTGCTATTAATGAGGTTAAAAATTTAATGTGTATTTTAAATGTTTATAGACACTTGGCACTATTTTACCTGGATTAGAGGATATTTCCTCCGGACTGGTTTGGAGAAAATTTTTGTCCTTTTTATAATGCCTTATGAGGGGCGAGCTGGGTTCCTCAAAAGTACACCTTCATTTGTTCTAAAAAAAAAAAAAAAAAAAAAATACACCACACCTTCATAATGATCATTTAACAAAATTGTCGTAGAACTTCTTAAAATTCAGATCATATACTTTTAAAATATTAGTTTAAATAATTAAATTTATTATTTTATATAAGCTTAAATTTTTTGGGTAAGTAGTGATTTAATATGATATCAAAAAAAAATGTCATGAGTTCAAATCCTAAATTTGACGTTTATCTAGCTCTTATTTTAATTAAAATAGTATGTGTTGTCTGGTCTACATGAAGGACGAAAAATTAGCTATAAACTGAGGAAGGCGAATGGCTTTCAACAAGGAGAGATTAATTAAGGTTAAGAGTAGATTATGCAGTAGAATAATGCCGAAGAAAACTATGAAAAAGACTTGATTCACTGAAATTTGCTATAGATTCTAAAACTAATGGGAATAGTACTATTCAAAAATATTGTCTTGTAATAACCCGAGAGACTATTATATATGTCATAAATAATATTTAGGTTATGAAGATTCTAAATTCAGTAAATTGTATCTTGACTGAGGGAGCATTTTTACCCCCATTTGATTGTTATATCAATGAAAAGATATCGTTCTAAAAAAAAAAATTATGAAAATGATAATGATATCCAATGCCATTAAAGGCAAATTTGTTCAATAATGTTAGAATCCACAAGATTTCTTTCTATACTTATATTGTATCATTTTCTTAAATGAGATCAGAATATTGCATTATAGTCATATTAGAATCTTATGATTCTAACCACCTCTAGATTTCTCATAATTGAATGAAGTTTGAAAGTTTTGTCAAAAAAGGAAAAAAAAAAAAAGAAAAAAAAAATCCTGTCATTATCATAAGATTTACATTTTTTTTATGTTATACATTTATATGGTCTATAAATTTACATTTTTACCATAGTGTCAAATAAGTCAATCTAATCACAATTCAACTCTATTGAACATTAGAACGGTAGATGTAAGCGTTTAAGTCTTTAACCCTCATAAATTTTATCTTATAATATTATTTTAACAACTAATTAATATAGGCAATAGACTAATCAAATTAATGCAAACAAGTTAAGAGTCAGTTTGATATTACGATTTTGCACGATAAAACTATCTTCATTATAAAAAACATTTAAAATGGTCAAACAAATATACCCTAAAGCACTGAGAATGGGGTGGGGTTTTTATAAGTGGACCGATGAAGCACAAGAACGTTTGTCAAAGCTGTCAAATTTCAAGGTTTTTATTTTATTTTTAATTTTAGGAAGACTTTGATGACAATAGCCAAAAGTCTATCTTAAAACCTTGACTTTGGTGTTAAAATGATGACGCTCATGGTGGTCAGCAGCACGTGAAGCAGTGACATGATTTTCAGGCTGTGTTAAAGGCACGTGGGACAGCCCCATACGAAAAAGTAATAACAAAAACAGTGCAAATAATTAAATATAAATAGTTAAGAGACAAGACAAGAATTTTAATGAATATTGGAGCGTTTACACTCGGGATTTTGACAAATTCTTAGCTATAATAATTAATAATAGAGGAGTCAAGTAGATAATAATAATAATAAAGGCTTATATGAATGGTTAAAACATTAGACACTAGTTTCCCTTGTGTGAACATGTAAAAAAAAATAATAATAATTAGACACTAGTTAAAATATTTTTGTAGGTGAGAAAGTGTCAAAGATACCATATAAATTATTTTGACCAAATGATTGTTGAATCTTTGCGTCGGAAGAAATAGAATTAAATTAATTGATATTGTTAGGTATTTTGACCATATATTACTTGTCTTTTAAGTCTAACTTCAATGGGACCGGAAATCACCGTTTTAAGAAAATGGATACTCAATTTAAAGTGAGTTATAATTCTTCTTCTTCAATTTATGCCCGGCTTTTACCGATTTTCTTTGGTTCCATTGCATATAGATTCATAACACACACACACAAAAACCCACTCGTATACACATACATATATCAATATTCATAATTACAATAATTCAAGTTATATTTATTATATTAAGAAGATAATTCATTTTTTATTTTTTATTTTTAAATACTTGAGATGTTCTTATTACGAGGTTTAAAACAATAATACAAATTAAGTTATACGAGTTTATACAAGTCAAGTTGAATTTATACGAGTTTGATTCGTTTAATAAACTAGCCTGAAAGTTTATTCAAACTCCATTCTTTTAATATATGAAACAATTCCAAACCGATTTAATCCGAACCAAGCCAACTCTAGTTCGCAAGTATCTCCGTTCATTCACAACCCTATGTTATATTTATTTATTTTGTGTAGACTAACATAATCATTTATTTAGTTATAGGTCCATAATGAGATGAATCAAATTTTATAGACAGATGAAAAAGCTTTTTACTCTTACCCTAAACAATACATGGAAAGATGCACCATCATGAGTTAAATCAAAGATGGATTTGGGGTACTGTGTGATGGATAAGGAAATTCAATCGAGGGAAAAGGATATTTTTTTTCTTTAAAAAAAAAAAAAAAAAAAAGGCAAAAGGCAAGTTTTCATTAACTTAATAATAAGTTCTAAAGGTGTGTTTACAGCTTGGATAAAAATAATGAGGAAGTTCCCTCGATTAATGCATGCTCAAAGAATAAATAAAAAAAACCATTTTTTTTTCTTTCTTTCTTTCCTCAATTAAAGCAGAATTAGAAAGGTAATAATAGTTAATTAACAACGTGAGTGGTGCTTATGATAAGATATCATGAACTGAGGATCATGCTGATTATATCCACTTGCTGCTAATAGTATAATTTTTCATACCACGTTTCTCATGTTAATTGCTCCACTCAACTCTGGCTGTCTTGCTGATCATAAGTCAATCATCAATTTATTGTTCTCCTATGTAAAACGTTTGTCACTCATTAGTTAATGAAAATGGTGTGAAAAACAATCTCCATCTCTTCTTGCAAACCATTCTTTTAGTTCAACAGAAAAAAAGTCGGAATAATTTTTTCCATAAGGTACCAAAATGGTTTGCAGTTTAAAGTCATAATAGAAAGGAATTGCCTGCATTTATTTCTTACAATTTTGTACCCTTTTTTTCAACCTTGGACAGTGGGATAATTTGGACAGCAATTGTGAAAGAATCTATATGAGACTCACCTGTCAAAAAAATAGCTAAGCAACCAAAAATTTATTTGGGCAGGCTAATGAGTTTCATATGAACTCTCTCACAATTGCTAAAGATCCCGGTCTCGGATAGTAGAATAGGAGGAAAAGTCCTTCAACGACCATTTTTATACTGTGAATTCAAATACAACTACGAGAGAGAAATAGAATTTCAATGTTCTTTTTCATTTTCGAGACAAAGGTACAATCTCCATTCAAGTTCAATTGAAATTCTGAGCTCCCTAACACTAACTCAGTCCCACTGTGGAAAGGGCAAAAAACCCCTATCACTGTAATCAAATAATTTCTATATCTTGAAGAAGTAAAGGATTGTTGAAACTGCATAATACTACCATGCAAACCGGCTTCCTGTTCCATCAAGAAAACGATCAGTATGCCATCCTTTGGCCTGCAGTTCAGATAAAAATGGGGAGAATGCATTATTCATCTTGTCATAAGCCTCTTGCAGGATGCTAGCATTTGGCTCACGAAAAGACTTCTCCATATGTGCAGCATATGCAGCAACAAGCCACCCCCTCAATGCATCTTCAGCAGTAGCATCATGCTCCAATATCATGTCAACCCATTTAATTTCACGACTTAAAATAAACTTCTCCTCTGGGAATATTTGCTTCAATTCGAGAAGTTTTGAAGGCTTCACAGCCTTGTGCAAAGCCCTTCCAACTTTTACATTTCCAGCATCTTCTATTAGCCGCCCGGTGAACAGGAGATCTTCTTGGTACCTTAGGTCAGCAGGGCTTGATATTTTCCCTGTCTGCTTGGATTTCAATCAAACAGCAGAACAGATAAAGAGAAATTAAAAATAAATATATACATAAATAAAATAATAGAAAACACAAGTGTGCTATTGAGTATGAACTTCAAAACAAACCTTGAGAAAATCAGCCACAATCAATGCAGTTCTCTGAGGATTCAATGTGTTTATAGGCGTAGCTCGCATTTCTTCAACAACACAGTATACATGTATGATCGAGAGAAGAGGCCCGACAACCAACTGAAAGAAATCATCAATGATTAGAAGTTTAGAACCACCACAAAGCATTCGATTTCTATGAAACAAGATGACTTGTTACATCTCAAAAAAGTAAATAAATCTTAGCTGCAAATTTGTCTTAATGTATATGACCTAATCCACAACCAATTCACCATGCTTTGGAACTTCTGAAAAACTCACAAACTACTGGCACCTTTAAAAATGCTTAATAACCTGCCTCATAATATCATAATCACAAAACCTGTTTTCACTATTTTTATCAATCTTGAATAAATATTTATAAATCAATTCATTCCCAAGAAGACCTAGGCTTAACTCAAATTTTAAATATATTAACATAATATTTCAATGGTAGAGGCTAAGAACTAGTAAGTAGTGCTGCTACCTAATCATATCCAGGATCAAAAGGAGATTTGTCAAAATTAACTCACCTTAGCAGACGGGGATACAACAATGGTGAGACTACTAATTTCTTGACTACTTGTTTTGGCAATGCTTTGTCATGACTTTACGAGACAAAAATAAGGACTCCTGTAAGTTCTATATATTTAATTTTTTATTTTTGGAGCAAGTGAGGAGAGCTTGTGATGCTGAGAACCAAAGTTTGTAGGTGCCTATTTCAGATGGATTTTGGGCTAATAATACCAAAGAGAGAAGTGATGTGAATTTGAGGTATAGAGATTTAACTTAAAAAAAATTCAAAAGAGTCAACGTCCAAATTTCTAAGTCTACAGCATACATCCTTTCTTCTCTAACCCCAAATTGTTGTGTTACTTCCTCTTTTTTACTTTTTTTTTTTTGGGGGGGGGGGGGGTAAAAGAATGGTCCACATTTCGATGTAAAGACTATTGAATTTACCATAGAATATGAACGGTCTCATTCTTCAGGTTTTTCAGTCATATATACCACTAAGTCAGTAATTTATTCATTTCAAGATATTCTAAAAAAGAAAAGTATAAGTGCAATACCAATATTATGAATGCGATTAAATAGAATAAACCAACTGTGCTGAGATTCTGGAAATCAAACATTGATATAACTACCTTTCCTTGCATCGATGAACAAATAGTAGATGCCAATTGAATTCCTGCTCCTAATCCAACAACATTGAAAAGGGTTGAGATGGCCTCGCCCTTTGCAAAAAGATCACTAAGATTGCCTTCTTTGGCAAATGAAGAATATATAGGTAATCTTGTTGCTCTTGCTGCAACAACCGCCATCCCCTGTTAACTCAAAGGCAGAGAAAGAGAGGTTCAATGAGGAGGAATCAAAGGAAGAATTTTGGGAGTTGGAGAAGATATAGTGTACTTCTCACTGGTCATGGATCAAAGGAATGTGAGGGTTGGGTGGTAGAGGGATTGTTTTAAGGTCCACTACAAGTACCAATATAATATACATTTGGATATAAATAATTTTCACCGAAATTAAATTAAAACTTCTAAGAACAGTAGAAAAGAAAATCACATATTGATAAAGATATATATATATTTTTTTTGGACAAATAATCATAATTGATAAAGATGTAGAATATAATTTTAATTTTTTTAAAAGAAAAGAGAAGACATATCTATATTTCTATATAAAGAAAACATTATGGAAGAGAGTATTATACCTTTGCAAAATTGCCCAGGCCTGCCATTTCAAGAAAGAGATGCGGACATAAGGGAGAAAGTACTTCCAAGCCGGTGCCCAAGTCATAGAGTACATCAGCTGCAAGACGGAAGGTTCATTCCAGTTAGGCACCTTATAAAATTAGTAGATAATACTTTGCTGAAAAAAGAAACAAAAATCAGTTAACACAACTCTAAGGCACATTCAACATAATGACAAACGAGCTGAAACATAAAAAACAATGTTCTAGAGCCAAAGATGCATACCCAGAATTCTCCAACTTTTAGGCTCCGAATCCATTCTAGCCCCCAAGTTGCTACAAATGAGCTTCCCCACATGCTGCATCCCATCCTTTAGAATCTGCATGCCAACAAAAGAGACATAAAAATTCTTAACAAGCATACAGTCAGGCCTACACACATCAACAATGGATCCAAGTGATGAAAACTTACCCAACTTACAGCAGTTGCTTGGGCAGGGGTCGGTCGCAAGCCTGCAGCAAATAGCAGTGACTGTAAAGGAGTAAAGCATAAGCATATAGAACAAGTAGAACAAATATCAGTTACAATTTACCAAATTCCCAATCCATTCACATAATTTTTTTTTTTTAAAAAAAAAATGAATGAAATCAAGCAAGAATATAGCTTGTACATAAATTAAAACATCTACTCAACTTATTAACTTATACTCAAAAACCATATATCTCAGTGCTCAACATTTTATAATCTAGTCATCAAATTGCAGCCTACTATACATATGGGGGATAAGTGAAAATTGGGCCTTTATTCTTGAACGGTATACATATCATAACTTAGAATTACACCACTACTATAATCCTGGTCCCTCAAATACATTGTAGTTCACAATTTCTGCCAATGAACAAGTTCTAATCTCGAATCATGCCGTTCTTCATAACGACGACATCAAAAAAATTTAAAAGACAAAATCATAAATCAAATGATCAAATTGTAAGTGTTGTTAAGGGTACTTCTACAACTTTTACTAGTATCAATTCATCTGGCACTTATCACATCAATTACTAAACAATTGAATTTACTAGTCAAATTTTATTGCTTAATTTTCATTGCTATATATATATATACTTCAGGGACAAACTAGGAACTTTGGGTGAAAAGACCTGAGTTGACAGCACCGATAGCGCCGCACTGGTGCAGTGTTGAAGGGCCCGAAACTGCGTGTACCTAAGATACCCCTTACTCACACTAAAAAAAAAACTAGTGTGAAGCTTGTAGTTTTGATAAAAAGACAAACATTCAAAGAAAATTAAATTCTAACCTGTACGGATATCCAGAAGGGAAAAATTTGTTGAGGAAGGAGTCAACCACTCTGTGAATGGCCGGCCTTGAATCATCCAAAACCTTCACCTACATTAATTAAAAACAAAATAAAAAATAAAAAACACGAAATTTTCCAATTCAATTAAAAGAAAAAAGAGAAAAGGAAAATGAAAAGTGAGATTGTTAAGGACTCACGGAGAGTTGACCGTCCGGTTGGAAATGGAAGCGGCGAGAGAGGGAGTCGGTGATTTCGGTCCAGAGGAGAGGGGGCTCGGGGGGCGGTGGCTGGGGTTCCTTCTTTGGCATCTTCAGCTTTTCCTGGGTTTTGGTGAATTGAATAGACAAGAGAAATGAGCGGAAATGAAAGAAAATAAATAAAGTTTTGAAGGTTTGAGAGCGTACGAACCAGCAAGTTCATGGCGAGTGGGAGCCTGAGGAGGCCCTCAGGAGTCGAAAGAAAGGTGCAGTACAGTTCAGAGAGGAGGATTTTGGTGGCGTGGGATGTGAATGATTGAGACGGTGTCGCTTTAGATATACATACCAAAACAAAAACAAGAAGAGAAACAATAGTACGACACCGTTTTTCCTGTTGCTTTTTATTTTTTATTCAGAGGCCCCATGCCCAACGGTTACATGCAATGTAAATTTTTAAATCCTAACCATTATAATGTAGTAATTATAAAAATTAGGCAAAATATAATAAAATCTGAGCTAATAACATAAGAATGTTGAGAAGTGGGGAACTTTTTTATTAGTCAAGATATTAAATTGAAAAAGAAAATTTTTAAGGTATACACAATTATCAAATAAGTCCCTTCTATTAACTTTTTAAGGATTAAATTATCAAAAAAGTCCCTAATGTTAATGAACTACAAAGGTCAAATACATCCCTTGCAAATGAAAAGAAAATGGTAAAAGATATAAACATTAAATTATATGCAAAAACAACCATCTTACATTTTTATGTCTCACATAATGTTAATGAACTAAT
This sequence comes from Corylus avellana, assembly GCF_901000735.1. Classification (NCBI taxonomy): domain Eukaryota; kingdom Viridiplantae; phylum Streptophyta; class Magnoliopsida; order Fagales; family Betulaceae; genus Corylus; species Corylus avellana. The sequence continues at coordinate 1,157,093 of NC_081551.1, read as the reverse complement.
TAAAAAGGTCAAAAACGTGCTTTCTTTGCCTAAGAACTTCTCTGCCATTTACAGGATCAAAAGGCAAGCAGGCTGCTGTTGGCTCTCCAAGATCTTGCAAAGCTTGCACATAAGGCCGATGAATTAAATTTACAATGTCACATCAGGATCATCGTCATAATCAAAATCTGGGTCGGCTGAAGACTTAAATCTCTTCGCATCCCTTTGCCCAGGTCTTCCCTTCTTTGGTTTCCCTCTGTGCCAAGAGTTATAAAGCATCAATGGTGAATATTATCTTTTGAAATTATTAAGAGAAATTGCCCCCAAACCCCTCTCTCCCACCCCTCGAGTTCTGGCATCATGATAGATAAGCATATGAGTTTCTAATGTTAATATTAAAGGATCTAAGTTTGGTCATGTGACAAATAGATCATTTCATCAATTTTTCTGTCACGTTTCTAATGATAGAAGTGCCAGCTGACATATCATCCACGTAAAACTAATAAAATCATACCACATGTATCAAAATCCAAATCATCATGCTGCGTATGCCCACAAATTTTTTAAAAAAAAAACATAAAAAAAAAAAGCTAAACAAAAGGGTGGAAGGGTGGCTTCCCCCCTGCAGCCACCCCCCTCCTCCCTCTACCAAGGTGGAGGTAGGTGGAGCCATCTCCACAAGGAGGGGCGACCAGACCCCAGTAGTAGGCATGGCTCGCACGGGCAACCCCCATCTGTAGGGTTGGCTCACGCAGCCACCCTCGAGGGAGTGATTGCAGTGAGGTAGTTTGCACAACCACCAGCAGCAGTGGGGGTGGAGTCATCACCCCTCCACCCTCTCTTATTATTATTATTATTTTCAATTTTTTTTTTTTTTTTGTGTTTTTCTCTTCATTTACAGGCATATGTGGCATGATGACATAGCTTTTTAATACATGTGGCACAATGCCATTAGTCTTATGTGGAGAATATGCCAACGGACACTTCTACAATTAAAAATGGGGAAAAAAATTGACAAATTGCCTATTTGTTACATGGTCAAAACTCGGATCCTTAATTGTAAAAAAATTAGAAGCTCAGATCCTTATTTGTCATACAGCCAAAATCGAGTGGGGGTATGAAGCAATTCCCAATTATTAATAAAGCTTTTGCTAACAACTGTCCTAAAGGCATAGGTTACGGGAAAATTTAATACTCCACATGTAAAACTTTTTCTTATTTTCAGAAAAAGAAAAAGTCCAATTATACACACAAGTACCATAAAAACACACCCACCCAACCACAGTGAATTTTTGCATGTGCCTATGGGTCCCAATAGCAGATCTAATTCTCCTTCTAAAAATCATGCATTGCAGTTATTAACGGACCATTATATGCTTCTTAACCTATGCCCTAAAGGGCAGCCTTAACCATTTTGGAGTTTGGGTAATATCTAAACTAGAGGAGTACTTACTGCCCATTTGCGTATATAGCTCCACCCTTAGATCGACCAGGACCAAAATCTGATCTCCCATCTATGATGAACACAATGAAAGGAAAAGCATAAAAATTTAGTGAAGGAAGGCTATCAATATGTTTGCGTATATAAGCTCACCATCTCGTCCAGCCGTAAGCTCTTCCGCCTGACAAACAGTGGAAGAGACATACACAAAACATGTTAGAAATAAATTAAATAACCTCCCTGTGGACAAGACACCATTACCATATTGATAAAAGAAAGTCTAGCAAAAGGATCAACAATTTTATAGCCCAAGAAACCTGCTATTAGAAAAGATTGGGAAAAGGAGAAGAAAGGGACACCACAATTGACGAAGAGTTTAGAGTCGATAAAGCACAGTATATGGCACTATTCTTGTTCCTCTCAGACAAAATCAATACTAAGGTACACTGATGTTACAAATGACATATAGATATCTCTTTCAGTAAGTACTAAACCTTCCTCATATTCCTAAAGAAATTTGCTGGTTTACTAAAATTTTAATTTGTTATATATTTTGTGTGGTGGAAAACATATTAGCACTTTTAGCAAAGCAATCATCCCTAAATATTTCTGCGAAAAAGGCCTAAAACTAATTTTGGTCACATACAGAATTCTGTCATAAATCAGATTCAGAAAGGAATACAACTTTACTGTCTAACCCCCACCCCCTCCAAAGAAAAGACAATCACTTAATTTTCTCTAAATAACTCCGAATGGTCAACACAGGGAAGCATCATATCCACCACCATTTTCTCTCAACTCTTTGTTTTTCTTTTTTGTTTCTTGGCTCTAAATTCAGATCTTGAAGAGGGACTAACTAGGAGTTCTTTAGTTATTGGTATAATCCCCACCCACCAACCCCCTTCATTTCCTCTTCCATAAAACTCTCTTTGAAAGAAAGAGTAATAAAAAAGTGCAAAAAAATAAAAGGTGAACTGCACCTTGTTTATGTACTAATATCTTTATCAGTTAAACCTGAATTATAAGCACATATGCTTCATATGAAAGTTATAAAGAAACCACTGATCAACAGTGCAGATGCTTTGGCAGTAACATGACACAAGTAAAAATGTTAACCATCAAATGAGTGCAGACTTTGAGCTGGAATTTACAGAAAAGTGAAGGCACAGATCACTTTATCTTGCACGGATCCTATGACCACTTCTTCGAGAAAGGCAGGAAAGTAGCACAAGAAAATATTTAGTACTAGATGAAATGCCACTACGGGACAATTAAGATTCAAAATACATACTGCTGGTGAGGTGACTGAAGATAATGAAAAGAGCCTATCTTCAGGCTGAAACTTCCTGGACCGCTTCAAGCTGCAACCACAAGTTTTCAAGAAGTTACATGTCATTGATATCACATGAACAGCAATCCACCTAATCTGCAAAGTCTCTCTGTACTTTTATTCATATATGTACACAAAGCGGCAAACATCAAGGTACGTGCGTCTTACTATTAGCCAGAACCAAAATATATAACCATTTGCCAATTCTTGTAGTTTTATCTAAAATACTGTAATAATATGAACTTCACCATATTGCAACATATGGATTTGAAATATTTAACACATGGTATCAACCAAAAAGGAAGCAACATGACTACATGAGAAAATTAATCAAATAAAATATTTCGTTCAAGCATAAACACTAAATGGATAGGATACTTCTACAGCAGATTTCAGATATAATGTAGTCTAATTATCATGGATTTGGAATTTAGCACATATATAATCTCAACTAAAGTTCATAAGAAGCAAAGCTACATGTGTCAAGAACAATGAAAGAAAAGGATTGCGTAATTATAGGAGGAAAAATATAAGGAGAAGAATATCTTAGCCACTCCATACAGGGCAGTGCTCTTAGATGAAGATAGGAATCCTTCAAAACCTTTCAACACATTGCCGCATTGGCTTGGATCCTGTAGATAACCTGTCTCCATATCATAGACCTGGAATTAGAGCATAACTATTAGGCTGCAGTAGATTCTTCTGTTAATGAAGAAAACAATGTGAATTATATACATTAGTGGCTTGAACTATGCATAACTCCTAAGTCAAATTGATTCTTGTGGGCAATGTCAATATTGTTGATGGTTTGGTAGGTATCCTGGAATGCAAGGTTTCTTCTTTGACTTTGAAGTATCTTGGTCTCCCATTAAGAGTTTTAAGGCCAAATCTAATTGGGATGTTGTTATTGAGAAGATTAGGCATCGTTTGGCTGGCTGTAAGAGGATGTACTTGTCTAAGGGTGGGAGGATTACCTTGATCAAGAACTTGTTATTGTTCAACCATGCTCTTTTAGGGAAGTGGCTATGGCGCTATATGCTAGACAGAGGCTTTGTGGAGTCTAAATATGCCAGCTCGTGGGGTGAGTGGTGTTCTAATGAGGTTCATGGGTCATATGGGGTGGGGTTGTGGAAAAATATCAGGAGGGGTTGGGAGGAGTTCTCTAGTCATACTAGATTTGAGGTGGAAGACGACTCCAATATAAGATTCAACAATGATCTGTGGTGTGGGGATTGGACTCTCAAGGAACCTTTTTCCGGATTTGTTTGGTATTGCTCGCACAAGGATGGTTATGTGACAGATCATTTGGAGATTTTTAGTGGCTCACATCAATTGAACGTAAGCTTTATCAGAGTGGCTCATGAGTGGGAGGTGATTGTTTTTTAAATTGTTGTATTCCTTTAGATTGGGTTGAGGAGGTACATACAAACTTTGTTGAGCCCCCTCAAAGAAAGGTGTGTTCAATGTTAGATTGTTCTACAGTATCTTTGTCTCTCATGAGTATTGGGTGGAGTAAGGTTGTCCTAAGAGCAGCGTTCTTTGCTTGGTCTGTTGACCTAGGAAGACCCTCACTTTGGATAATCTTAGGAAGCGTCACGTCTTGGTGATCCATTGGTGTTATATGTGTAAAGAGAACGGAGAGTCTAAGAATCATTTTTTCCATTGTAAGGTTGCTAGTACCTTATGGAGTGTTATTTTAAGTTGTTTTGGGTTGTCTTGAGTTATGCCTAGGCATGTGGTGGACCTTGTGTGGAAGATGGTGTCGTCTTGCCTTTTGCGATGTCTTTAGAGGGAAATGAATGATAGAAGTTTTGAAGATCGCAAGAGGAGGATGGTAGAACTAAAGTCTTTCTTTTTCAAAACTCTTCACCTCTCATTTTATTCTGGTCTTTCACATTTTCTTAAATATCCACAATTTCAATTAGATTGCCATCTATAGCACCAAAAAATACTAATTAATAAATTTTTAGATGAAATTCTCCAACAAGATCAAATTATTGATTGTAAAGAAACAGTTTCCAGTCGGATAAGAAATTATAAAAAAAACTAATTTTAATTATTGATCGTAAAGAAACAACTTGGAAAGGGAATACACTATTTTGCATTAATGAGTTGACTTTTCCTCAATTTTCTCGGAAACCAAACATAGTATGAATTATAACCACAAAATACCAACAAGAAAAAAGAAAGAAAGAAAGAAAGAAAAAAAAACCTGCTTTTCAATGTTACGAAGCTCCTCGTGAAGTTTGGCTCTCCTACTGAGTAGAGAAGTGAGCATTGCCGATGGGTTCAATGAGCCTTTTTGCCCTGAAAAAATCGAGACTACGTTAAAAAAATCAATCTTTTTCAAATTCAAATTCAAATCCACGAAAAAATCCAACGACTACCCTCAGATTCCATTTTCGCGCGAAAAAACTGACAGTGAAAAACCCTAATCGGTGAAAAGGGAGTTCTCCGCTAGGGCACGAGATAGAGGTTTGGGGGGGTAAAGAGGGGTTAGTTCTCTACGGGTGTTTACAACTGCTAATCATGTACACTCTCCATTCATACCCCGCCATGTCATTGTAAATTGCTTAGGCCTCTCCCAAGCCCAAACTTGGGCCGGATCCTGTAGGTTATAAACGACGTCGTCGGCTTACCAATCCATTTCCCCTGTCTTTCTCAACAGGGCTTGCCTTTGACAATAGCACTAACGATAAAAATTATAAAACAACTGGTACGCGGCGACTAGATAACGTTGAAGTGAGATGCTTTAGCACGTGCGACGTGGGACCCTTTTCCTTTCAACGGTAGAGATTCGTTTGGGGGTCACATCGATAGTGATCTGCCTACATCTAAAAGGTGATTTAGTGCCCACTTTTACACGTATACATGCAGATAGAGGAATAGATTCACGGTCCCACCGGTCCTCAAAATCGACGCTCCATATTCTATACAACACTTTTCCCAGTCAACGAAAGAAAAGCAGCGTCGATGCTACGCAAAGGCTCAACTATTCGAACTAGGGGTGGGCAAATTAACCGTTACCGTTTAACCGGCTGTCTACCGGCTTCGACCGAACCGATATAAACCGTAGCCGATATGCTGATATCCTTATCGGTTAAAAAAAGTATACCGGAATTCGGTCCGGTCCGGTCCGGTCCGGTTAAGCGGTTCTTATCAGTTAACCGATTTAACCGATAAGAAACCGGAATTTTTTTTTTTTTTTTTTTAATTCTAGTCCCAAAACGGCGTCGTTTAGTCTTTTAGAGAGGTTTCCAAATTCCCACAAGTGACACAGGTTTCCGAATTTGTGTAATGGTGTTGCCCATGACTTATTTTCCTTTTGCTAAGTGACTTTAATTAGTTAATACTTTGTTTATTATTCATTAATGAATTTTATTTTAATTTGGGTTTGGGTAGGTTTGATGTTTTTTTTTTAAGTGATGGCATTTGATGAGATTTCTTTGCCTTTGGTAAAAGCATTTTTCATTAACTAGTTTTGCTAGTCTAATTAGCATTCATTATGTTAATTAGTCCATTTGCTTTGGAAAAATGTATTTTATAATATATAAAAAAAAAAAAAAAAGTTGAAGTGGATCAATATAAAAAAGCTTCAATTTTTAGCCCAAAAAACAAATATTTGGGTCCCAACAAAAAGTATTTGGTCCCTAAAACAACTCATTTTTAATAAGTTATTTTAGCCCAACAAAAAGTATTTGGGCTCTCAAAAGTCAAAAAAACTCATTTTTGGTTTTTGGCCCAACAAAATAAATCAATATAAAGCTCTCGGTTAAATCGGTTAACCGGTTTAACCGGACCGTTTAACCGTGTACCGTTTTAACCGAAATTATCGGTTAAAATTCTTATTGGTTCGGTATCGGTTAATAAACCGTTTAACCGAAAATTATCGGTTAATAACCGATAAGGTCCTTAACCGGACCGTTTTGACCGATACCCAGGCCTAATTCGAACATGGAGTGGAGCGGATTGCTTCGTAGAAATTTTCTCTTATTTTTCTATCCCAATTGTTCCGCAATATTGCACTTGTGTCTTATTATAGAATATATATATATATATGTTTTTATTTTAACCCATTCAATATCAACTGAAATTAAACTTAATTTTAATCTATTTTCTTAATCTTTGACATAAAAAAAAAACAATTTGACTTTGTATTAAACGTGTATTTGGCACTATAATTTTGAATATAAAAAATATGATTTTAAGTTTTTTTTTTTTTTTAACGTTTTCAAACTCAAGTAATAGGGAAATGTTAAGGAGTCAAACAAATGAACTCAAAAAAAATTTCAAACTGATGTGACAGACCGTAAGTAGTAAACAAAGGAGAAGGAATTGCATTTTTTAATTTAAAAACTCTTATCACGTCAGTTTCATTTGTTTGGCTCCCTAACATTTTTTCAAGTAATAAGATGCGTTTTTAAAATCGCATTTTTTAAAATTGCAAACCCAAAAGAACATGAAACATGATCCATGTCTTCTTCCTTTTTTAAATCAATGAAGGAGAATGTTTTGGCAAAAGAGGATAAATACAAAACCTTACTTTCAAATATCACCTTTCTTTAATTTGATGCTTATCAAAAGTCATTAGCTATTTTTGAAATTTTCAAGAGTTTGACCCGGTAAAAATATAGCTAAATGGTATAATTGTGGGATATTACATAATTTTTTTTAGGATTTAGATATACATAAAAAATTAAAAAAAATAAATAAAAAAATTAATATTTAAACATTTTCTCAATTATTTCTTGTTTTTAAGAAATCTTTAAAGCTTTTAGGGTAACTCGAATTTTTGAAATTCTAATAATTAATATTAAATTAAGCGGTTGGTTTAAATTTAATGATTAGGATTTTAATAATTCTATAATAGAATTATCCTATCAAATCGATAACATGCATCCTAGTCCCTTTTGGCCAATTCAAAAAATACTTTTAAATTTTTTATATTAATCATGGTGGATCCTATATATATGTAGAATATTAAATTAGGGAAATTTTCAATAATTCATGTTTCCTTTTTAGAGACCACATATATATGGAAATATTTATAAACTCAAATTAAAAATAACAATAATTTGTATGTTCATTCCTACTCCACCTCATGGTTTGAATTATTGCCAGCTCAATGCCACGTTACAAATTACTCAAGAAATTTCTAAACAAATGTCTCCAACTTATGTCATGTCATCCAACCAATGATAATGACCATAGATAGTGACGATAGCTATTTATTTCAAAGAACTATATAGTTGACAATTTATCTTATTATAAGATAAGAACGAAAAACTATTTCAACCCCCCCCCCCTTTTTTTCATTCTTAACCTAAGTCGAAACCCACAAGGAAATACACAATGGGCATCGGAGACCATGCCTTCACAATAAAAAAACTCCTTTTACCTTGCTTAGAAAAAGAAAAAAAATGCCTATTACCTTAAAATACCTTCCATTTAGACCAATCCAGACAATATGCAATGGACAATTCATGTGAGCGGGTACTGACTCTATTCTGTTTAGGCATGAGCTCCAACACCTGTTTGAATATAATGCTTTTCTCACATGAGGGGTTTATCGCTTATATAGTTAGGCCTCATAATTTTTGACACGATTTATAAGTTTGACATGAAATTATTAGGTTAGAATTGATTTAAATAAATAATTTTTTATATGACTTGCAAACTTGATACGAATTTAATACAAAATTAATGAGTTAAAATTGATGAATTTTGCCTATTTTAATTAAATGTATTAAATTAAGATTGATATATATATATATATATATATAGAGTAATGCTATAAGTTTTTTCAAAATCCTCTTAGAGTCATCCCAAATGTGATGTGACTTTTAAAATTATCAATAGATCAAAAGTCAATAAATCACATATCAAATTTAACAATAATTTTAAAAAATACATCACATTTAAAATAATTCTAAAAAGACTTATAACATTACTATATTTATCTTTTATCATATAACCCGAATTCAACACCGTAAATTCTGGTACCCATTTGAATGTACGGACTAGCTTTTATCCGATCGTACGGTAGAGGAGAGGCACCCAAGCCTCATCTCCTCAGAAAAGTCCAAAAAAACTTTGGAAAAGAAAAGAGAGAGGAAGGTGCAGTTGTCTTTGGTTGTTTGACATTATTCCCTTTTCCCTTTATTGTTTGGTTTTTTTTTTTAAAGTTATTTATTTATTTTTCAACTCTTCTGGGTCTGTCATTTTTTTGTCTTTCCCATAACAGTACTTTGCCTTTCCGTCCAAAACTCAGCCACCCCTTGCTTTCTCTTCTTCTTTATCAGAGCTTGCTCCTCTTCTTCTTCTTCTTTCTTCTTCTTGCCCTGTCTCAGTTATAAGTTTTTTGCTACCATGTCTTTCAGATGGCTCAGTCGGGTATCTCTCTCTTTCTCTCTATCTGTTAATTTGATTTTGATTTTGATTTTGTTTCTTCGCAGTGCAGCTAATCACTTTAAAGTTTTAATCTAATTTTTCTAATTTTTCAATATCAGCTTTGATGAAAATTTAGATCACTGAACTTTGGCTGCTGATGAAGTTCAGGAAAATAGAAAAAAAATTGATTCTTTTTCTTTGGGTGGAAGACTTTTTAAATTTTTTTCTTTAAATTATTTGTTCGTAGATAAAGTTAATACCTTCAGCCGGTTGATAGAGCTAACATATCTGTTCTCTAATGGGGTTTGATTTGATCCCTTTTAAAGTAATTGTCTTGAAACTATTTAGATAATTATATTGTTTAGTGAATCAAGGAGTTGAAAATTGTTCTATTTACAATTGAGCATGAATCTAACTCTTTAATCATGCCATCTACCTATGAAGAAACTGAATTCTGTTTATGAATCCAAATTTCAAGCAGTGCATGATCTTGGCTGACTACCATTTTTAGATATGATCTTATCCGTCTAACAGTATTCGTCATTGGATCTCCTATATGATGAAATATATAGTCCAAATTGTGTAACATGGGAATACAATTTTCGATCATCTATGACGAGTTGTTGATGAGTATCTTATAAATAGAAAGGAATTAATAGCCTATTATTATTATGCATGTTATTTTGAAGTTTTTTGTAATTTTAGATGGAACAATTTTGTGATGCAATTTGATTTGGTTTCAGCCGAATGCTTCGTGCGGCATGGGTGTTGCTGATCACACCAAAAACACTTTTATGGAATTGAAGAGGAAGAAGGTTCACCGTTATGTGATTTTTATGGTTGATGAGAGTAAAAAGGAGGTCGTGGTTGAGAAGACTGGTGGTCCGGCTGAGAGCTATGATGATTTCACTGCAGCTTTGCCTGAGAATGATTGCCGATTTGCTGTATATGATTATGATTTTGTGACTTCTGATAACTGTCAAAAGAGCAAGATATTCTTCATTGCATGGTAAGCTTTCACCTATGATCCCTAAGTATTTGATTTTGATTGGTATTATGAGTTCCTCATTGGCAAGGTAACCAATAAATAAGCACTTAGTTCATCCTTGCGACCTGGAAATTTTCATCATAAATTTCTTTCATGCATGCTTTATCATAAAAATATGAGAAGTTTAAAATTGACGTTGCCTATGTCAATACCTCTTGTGTTCTTAGTTTATTCTGTTAGTTCTTTCATGAGACCTCAAAAATGACTTGCTCAGCATTTTGAATACAATGTTAAAAATAATCAGTCTTTGTGTTGTGGTAATTATAGCATGTTTATTCTGTTGATGTCATGATATCTTCATTTGAACCATATCCCCTACCCTTACTATATGACATTTCCCCCCCGGGGGGTGGGGGAGGGCGCGATGATGGGCTCACAGGTCATGTGGCCATCAATGACATATTTTTTTGTTTTAGTTAATGAATAAAGATCAGTGTTCTTAACATATACTTTTGCTTTATGTATGCATTTATTGACCTTAAAAAACATCTTTTAGGTTTTACAATCTTTTCCTGATGTCAATGTATGTAGTTGCTCAAGACTTGTATCAAATTCCAATTAAATCTTCTACATAATAGTTTTAGAACTCTGGCTTTTATTCGGATTGTTGCCCATATTTTCACTTTGTTTTTTAGCAGCTAAACTTATCAAAAAAAAAAAAAAAAAAAGGTTACTGAGCAGCTGAGAGGAATGCTAAGAAAACTGAGTTCCATTCTTGACAACCCAGTTCTGTTTTCTGTATTTGTTTTGATTTGTCAAAGGAATGCTACTGTGCCTAAGGCCATAAGCTGCCACCGTTTTACCCCCATTTTTTGTTTCTGTCATTTATACTACCATCTTTTGAAACTAGCGTTACATTGTTTGTTTGAACTATCAATTCTATACCTTGTTTTGTTGGGAGGAACACTGTTAATTGATACAAGGCTACGCATTTTGAAGCCTCTGGCAGTTGCATGGTAATGGTTTCAAACATTGGTCCTAGTTTTTGTTATGTAAATGCATAATATCTTCATGCTTATGTTTTATCCTGCAGCAATGGCATTGAACATTTAGCATCACCATTCGAGTAATTTTGCCATCAGGCTCTCATTCTTAATTATTTGTTGCATGACACTGGAATCAGGTCTCCTTCATCCTCTCGAATCCGTGCCAAGATGCTCTATGCCACATCTAGAGACAGGTTTAGACGGGAGCTGGACGGTGTCCACTATGAGATTCAGGCCACTGACCCCACAGAGATGGATCTTGAAGTGATCAAAGACCGAGCACACTGAATGGTCTCTGCAGTTCATAGCTTTCTTCCTCGAGGAAAAGATCTGCTAGGTTTGCCAACTTGTGAACTAGTTAGCTATCCCTGTGCATATCCCATTTTGGGCACAAGATGGTATTGCATAATCCTTGAATAAACTGACATCTTTGAGGGGCATAAGTTTTAGGCTAATATTATCTGGTATCTGAGAAAGTCGATCTCCTTTCTGATTGCCAATTCTCAGGTGAAGATGAGCTTGTAAAGGGTTATTTAGAAACTCTTAATGTGTATCAGCACAAAATTTATGTGAAACAGTAAATTGATTTTATTATAACACTCTCCTACTTCCATCCTTATTTTCCGCAGACATCTCATATATAGTCATTCTTATGATTTGGGCACCTCATAAGAATGTACATTGATTGGGCATCCGTAGGTCTCAAATCTATGTCAAAGAGGCAAATGCAGTGTCTTACATACAAAATCAAGTTTTAGACTTGAGCTGAATGGCAAACATTGTTACCAAATTGCTCAAAGAAGCATTAAGTTAGCTTACTATGAGTTGCGTCAAAAACTTGAAATTAGAACTGGACCATTTAGAAAATTATGGAAGATATACTGTAGTTTTTTTTTACAGCACCAAATTCAACACTGATTATCAAGCATTTATTAGACTCCATGGGATTCATTTCAAGAAAAAAAGTAAATATGTTGATTTTTGGCAAGACTATTCTATTGCACACTTCTTTAACCAATTACACCACAAGCATTCCTAGCGTGGCATATGAGCGTCATTAGTTAACCATCTACTCATGATGCATTATACTCTCTGGGATCCGGATTTTTAGCAATATGCTATCCAGAGATTGTTAGTAATTTGGACAACAAAAATACTAAGGATCTCTATCCCACTCTCCACTGCCGTCATAACTAACTTGGACCTTAAAGTGCACTTTTCAACCAAATGCTTCCATTAAGTTTATCCAAATTCCCAATAAAGCTGGTGGAAGATTCAGAACCCCATAATATGGTCTACCATACTAAGCCAATTCAACTCCAGCATATGGCTTCAAAATGCTTTGCAATTGGTGGGTTGTACGCAGCAATGATGCAGAAACGGATAAATGTTTACACAAAGAAGAAAATATTAGAATCTAATGGCTATCGGACAGCTTTTGTTCATAGGAAATCAAAAAACACACAAAAGAAAGAAGAGGTTTCATTAATGAAATGTAATGGCTACAACATTGTTCAAGAAAAATAACTCTGGACAAGAATAAATGACTTCTGGCTGCTCTTAGTCTGTATCTGATCAAGTTTCAACTTCGTTTTCACCTGACATCTCCTCCAATGATTTACCCTTTGATTCAGGCACTAGAAAAGTAAACAGCAACCCCAAGAAGTTGACCACACCCAACACAATGAGCGAATTCTTCACCCCAATACCTGCAGGGTACCCTGCTTCTGCCTTTGACTTGTCCTGGTTCTGAGCCAAATACAAGAAACCAAATGCACCAACTATAGCTCCAAGCTTCCCCGATGCTGCAGATATGCCATGGCAAGTAGACCGTAACCTAGCCGGGAAAATCTCTGCCGGCACAACAAATGTGGTGGCATTAGGCCCGAAATTTGCAAAGAAGAAGGTAAGTGAATATATCACCACAAACCCAATACGGTTTTCCTTATGAGTCCAATGGTTGTAAGGAAATGCCAAGGCAAACATAAAGACTGTCATGAAGAAGAAACCCATCAGTTGGATAGCAAACCTTCCAATTATGTCAATGAAAGCAACTGTAAACCAGTAGCCAGGGACCGTGCTGCATAGAGCAATTAGTGTTTGTGCCCTTGCAATTTTATACACCTCCTCAACAGCATTCATGGTCTTTGCTGGAGGAATCCACCCAATTGCACTGAAGATGTCCTTTTGGAATAGATTTTGGCTGTAAAATGCAATGTCAAGCAAGAACCATGTGCTTGTTGTTCCAAGCAAGTGAAGTCCATGGCGGCGAGCAAACTGCCTAGAGAACAAACCAAATCCACTACTGCCTGTCTCAAAAATCTTTTGTTCTGCTTCAATGTCAACCTGCAGAACCTTTGACATATCCGATGCAGCCTGTTTTGCATTCTTTGCAACAAGAGCAGTGTAACGAGCAGTTTCAGGCATCTTCATCCTCCAGTAGTAGGTCAGTACAGCTGGAAGTGCACCAACCATTAGAATTATCCTCCATAGATAATCTGCTTGTGGGACAGTTGAGGCAATTGCATCAACATTGTAAGGGGGAGCAGCAAAACTTGCCTTGAATATGGAAGACATGATAATAGCAAATATGCCGCCTCCTAAAATCCCAAATCCTTGCATCGCAAACACTGCAGCAATGAAGGCTCCACGGGTCTTCTTGTTAGCATATTCAGACATGATGGTAGCAGAAAGTGGATAATCACCGCCAATGCCAAAACCAAGCCAGAACCGAAAGAAGCAAAGCGTGCCCATCACAGCTTTTGCATCATGCCCGAAAGAAAGGCCTGAAGCAACAGAGCAAACAAACATGAGCAGGAGAGTCAAGCCATAGACTCGTTTTCTGCCCATCTTGTCACCAAGCCATCCAAAGAAGAGCTGCCCTGCAAGAGTTCCACACAGTGCTACGCCATTGACAGAAGCTGAAACATTGGGAGGCAATGTGCCGGGCTTTTCTGAACCTTCAACATGGTAGTATATGCGGCCGAGCAATTTGGTGACAAGGGATATGCAGAAAAGATCATATGCATCAGTGAAGAACCCCATTCCAGCAATTATGATTGCAGTGAAATGGTACCATTGTGTTTTGGCAACATCAAGCGCATCCAAAACCTCCAGTTGTTTCTTCGCCATGCTTGTCTAGCTCAATTACAATGCTGCTGTCTCTTGTCTTTCCTCTCTCTTTCTCTCTCTCTCTCACGGACCACCTCTCTTTTTTCTTTTTCTCTGCTTTCTGCGGGAGTTAAGGGCGTTTAGTTAGGCACATGCTCTACAGTTTTTGAACAAAAATCTTTAAATCTTTTATTTGAAATGTGACAGAAAAATTTTGGATTGGGATTCCTATAATGTGAAATGATAAAAAAATTTTCTTTCAACCATCTCCCATCTCCATATAGTGAATGAATCCTTGATGATTTAATTACCCTAAATCAAGTGATTTAGATGATTTGATAAATGTTTACATATAGAAGCTTATAATAATCTAAAGAGATATAAAGATTAAGATGGTTCGGCTTATGGCCTATGAGTAATGCTACAATGAGGACTAGAGTCTCTAATATGATGTGGCTTTTAAAATCATTATTGAATTTGAGATAATCATTGAGTTTTGATTGATGATTTTAAAAGTCACATTATATTTTGGAGGATTCAATGAGGACTCATTCTTCTAGCATTATTCTTTTTGGCTATATCTTTCATTTGATTTGACTACGATGATCTATCTATAGAGCTTTACAGAAATCAAATACAAATGCATCTCTTAAATTAAGGTAACTAAATCCCTTAATTTTACGGTAATCAAATCATCTAGATATCTTGATTTGGGGGTAATTAAATCATCAAGAATTTCCATCCTTATCACTAAAACATTTGTAGGCCCTTTGAGATGGGCTCTTTGGTCGAGCAGAGGCTATTTGGCTAAGCAACTTGCTATGGCAATGGGCTCTATTGAGCCCCCTCTCACACCCTCATGTTGGATTCAAGATTAGAATCTTTAACAATTTGCTGTCTAAATTACAATTCGATTCGGGATTGGAATCTTCAATAATTTGTTGTTCAAATTGTCAAAGAGCCTGTGGTGGTATTTGGCAAAGGTGGTGAGGGTTGCCTAGACAGTACTGTAGAGTGTCGGTATATGTGCCTTTAATAAAATGAGCTGGCTGTCAACCTAGCTACCTATTCTGGTAGGTGACTCCCATATGATCTCTCTTACAATTATTGCCCATATTGCTAGACAACAAGTTACTGAAAATATTTACCCATCCATCGATTCAAAGGAGGAGGGGGAATTCCAATCCATGTATGAAAAGAAAAGCTTCACATTTCCTTATGATAATCAAAAACTAATATTATGTGAATGCAATATCATAACATACCTGTTATCAATTAAGTACCAAAATACGAAGAATTACAAGAAAGATTAAAGAATCATAGAAAGCGTACATCTAAGGAAGTTGAGGCTCTCTTTGGATCTTAAAATGCACAAGGACATATAAAAAGTCAAAAAAAAAAAAAAAATTGGAATTACAAACTTTCTAAAGCTTCTTCTAATTTTTCAGATGCTTTTCAAAATCTAAAAAGGAAATAAAGGGTATTAATTTTCAAAATGTTTGTTTTTGAAATATATAGAATTTGCCCGTGTCCTTCTAGTTTTATTTGCAATCGTTCATATTGAAACCCTCATAAAAAAGAATAATGTTTTCCTCCAAATTGAATTGGAGAAATTATCTCTAATCCACCCTATTCAAAATGCATATGATTTCACATGTGATAACAAATTATTCCTATGAGATATCAAAATGCACCTTCAAAATTTCTAAAACGTTCAAATAAATATCAATGCATGTTGTGGTACTATACAAAAAGTTAATTAATATATAGTAATTAACGTGAAAAACAAACTCAAATAATTAATTAATTTTTTTTTTTTAACATGCATGCGTCAAAGGACAAAGATTTCTGGCTCAAATGACAATTGCATGAATGGATGTAAATTTCCGACAAGAAACAAAGACAAAGAATACAAATAATGCAGAGAAAAGATTGTGAAACCGACCTGACTTTGTCAATCTTGTGTTTGTTGAGAGAGAGAAAGAGGGAGACAGAAAAAAATTAATTGATGCATATAAAAGTGTACGTGGGGTTGAGAATTTATATGGATTGAATATTGAAACATGCTTAAAAAAACCAGAATATCTAAGCCGCATATTCCCATAATCTTCTCTCTCATCTCTCTGTCAATTACCCTATTTTTGTCTTTAGATGACTAAATCTTCACCGACCAGTTTATTTCATGTCATTTTTCTAAGTAATGCTACAAGTCTTTTTTGTGTTCCTTTTGAGTCCATCCAAAAATAGTGTGACTGTTAAAATCACCATTGAATTTGTGATTGATCATTATTGAATTTTGATCAAATGATGATTTTAATAGCCACATCATTCTTAAAGGGACTCAAGAGAAACTTGTAAAATTACCTCATTTTCTTGCGGAAGATTCCATTTAAATCTTTGCAAGCAAGCAGGCTTTTGCCAACAAATCTCACGCTCTTATTATCTTATTCATTTCAATTTCATTGGGTGCTATTTAACATTTATGGATAAAGTTTAGTTAATTAATCTGTAGAAATTAGAAAATAAACTTGCTTAATTAACCTAATAATAAACTTATTTAATATGTACAACTGTTTGGATTCAAAATTAGTGGCCAACCAGTTGGAAAAGTTGACCACTATAGGAAAGTATACTCCCCTCTCAAGTCTCAAGGAGAGGAAGAAAAAAATGCTAGACTAATCATTTTTTTACAACTTGTTAATATATGTCGGGTTTCAATTACATACTAATATATGTTAGTAATTTACGAAAGAATTATAGGTGTAGCATTACCCGAAAAGGAATACACATCTTCATGACATACATATGCATCACCTCCTATTAGATTTTTATTTTTTATTTTTTTTATTTATTAACACTATATATGTTTAATTCAATTAACACATACAACACACATATTTAGAATAGGAAAATTTTCACTTATCCCACTTATCTCTTTAATGCAGCTAGGATTTTTCGTTAAATTCTAACGGAGGAAATAAAAATGATCAAAATACCCCTTTATAAATAAAATAAAAAAATTCAAAAAAAATCAAAAAGTGAAAAATGGTAAAAAGACCCGTAATGTGTCCGTGGGTTGACTTTTTTTTTTTTTTTTTTAGACTATAAGGACAGTTGTGTTTTTAGAAATTTTATGGGAGTGGAATAGACATTTTACATGTTAGCCGTTTAAGTTAACGATAGAGGATAATTGAAATGGGTTGAAAGATTAAAATCTCATGTTATAAAATTTTAAAATTTAGGGAAATATTGAAAAACGCTTGATAGTTAATGGAGGTAAGCATGGGGTTTTTTTTTTTTTTCTTCCTAATTGAATGAGAGAAAAGGACTACAGGAGAGGATTTTTCCTATTTCTGATCTGGGTAGAAGAAAGAATAGGAGATCCTGTAGAAATGATTCCAAAAAAAAGAAGGGAAACAGACTATCTAGCTAAAGTATCTACAATAAAATTGGCACTACGAGACACTTTTAAAGCATTTCAACTTTAAAAGGAAGATAAAACTAAACTAACATCAGCAATACAATTAACAAAGTTCCAAGAGGAAAATAAGGTAGGGTTGTTAATGGCTAAAACCACTAGAAGAGTGTCTCCCCAAGGAGAGAAATCTGCATCCCAAAGAAGCTGTCAGCCGAGAAGTCAGCAAGGCTATAAGGGTCTCTCCTTGCAGGGGCTTCTGCGGCAGCTCCAACAGTAGCAACTCTCTCATCACTAATCACAGCAGATGCCACAGCAAAAAAGCCCTTCACAGGAACATCAAAGTTACCTTTAGTAAGAGCATTCCCAGCAGCTTCCTCGTCATTTTTCTTATATTTAAAGATCCAAACTACTTTTTGCTTCCTTATGTCAAAATACGCCCCAATAGCTTCCCTTAATCATTCCCTATATCATTAAAATATTTATTTTTTTAATTATATTATATATATGAGAGGAGAGAGGAGAGTGTAAAGAAGAGAGAGAAATGTTTTTTTTGAATTTAATAATCATAAGGATCGCAATAGTAGAACCCTATACTTTGGGTTCTACTGTAGCGATCCTCATGGTTGAGGCTCATTTAGGGAATCTGCTGTGGGACATTTTTTGTGATTTTTTGGACATATTCCCTACACATAGGGAATAGATTCCCTTATAGGGAGTCTGCTGAGAATGCTCTAAGTATGGTTGACTCAATAGTATAGGCAACTTAGGCCACCACCTTATGCCTCCTAAAAAATGCTTTTACCAAATAAAAAAAGAAGCAAGAGAATGTGAAAGGCTTTGAAAAAAGAAAATTAAAGGAGGTGAAGATGGATGTTTAAAACCTTAAAAGATTTCAAACAAAAGCATGTTTCCTTTTGTTTTCCCTTTTTTATTTTTTTATTTTTCCATCATCCCTAATCAAGTCTTGAATACAAATATTTTATTAATAATTTTGCATCTCAGAAAACAAGAAGTATTGTTTTTGAAAATATTTTATATTTAATATAAAAAAAATATTTTATATCTAATATAAAATTTTATTATATTATTATATTATAATTAAAAATTACACCATTTAACTTTTTGCTCTGACCTCAATTTATATTGAACCGCCTCTAGAGGTAAGTAAAGTTTTCCATTGAAATAGAGTAATTCTATTCATATAGTAAATTTCTATACAATTTTTTTTTTTTTTTTTATCCACACAAGGGAAAGGGGGAGGGGATTTGAACTAATGACCTCTGCTTCATGAAGCGTAGTTCACTGCCGATTGAGGTACCCCTTAGAGACATAAATTTATATACAATTGCTATATAATGAATGACGTTTCGTGTTACTACAACTCCCCAAAGTTAGTGCCACTCCAAGCTTCAATAGTACACCAACTACCAACTACCAACTAAATAATCCATAGAGAATAACTTATATAGGGAGGTTGCACAAAAGTCACCTTTTGTGCCACCATTAAGGAGTTGACACATCAGCTAATTTTATTAGACTTATACTACAAATAAAAACTCAACCACACTAAATTATACTCCAAAAAAATTAAAAAATCAATTTTTTTATTAAAAAAAAAAAAGCAGATTTGAAGCGGCCACCCCTCCCCCACATTGGGTGGCCGGCCGCCGCCCCCAGGCCATGGGGTG